>NC_048915.1:2229804-2269516 GCF_011077185.1 Oxyura jamaicensis
CAACGCAACGTCAACGCAACGTCAACGCAACGTCAACGCAACGTCAAGCAGGACAGGGCCGCCTGCAGGGCCAGCAGCAGCACTTACCCAGGCGGAGTTGGACTGGTTGAGCTGGTTGAGCATGACGATGGAGGTGCAGCCGTAGTCGTACACCAGCCGCCAGAAGTCGGTCGTGGTGTTCTGCAGCGGGTGCAGGGTGACGATGAAGGCAGCGCTCTTGGTGTAGCTCTGCGGAGAGGGAAGATGGGCACCGTTAAGGATATGGAAGCAGTACTGAAGCCATTGCTGTCACACCCCAAAAAAAGAGTGTTGAGTGCCAGCAAAGCCATTTTCTCCATGCTGGAGCAGGACTGGCCTCCCTGGCACTGGCCTCAGTCTTGGTGCTGGGAGATGCTATCAAACCAGGCCCAGGCTACTGGTGAGGATGAAAGCATCAGCTCTCTGCTCTCGGTTCTAGCAGGGAAAGGCGTTTTACACACATAACTTGGAAACAGAAATCACTCTGGATCCAAAAACAAGCGCAGCTGGATGGCCCCAGCCCCGAGCAGAAGTGCCTCTGCATCACCCCCGGCCTCACCACCACTGCGCCCCAGGGGCACCCCAAGCAGCAGAGACAACCGGCTCAGCTTATTTTCAGGGTGGAAAGGAAACCAGAATGAAAGACCTCTAGAGACAGGAGAAACTGCTTCAGCTCCTTAAAATACCACCCCCTCAAATTAAAGAGGGAGGGAGGGAAAGAGGCAAAAGAGAGAAAGCAGAGGTTTCCAGAAAGGCACCTGCACTCCTTTTGCACCCATGTCAATGACGGTGCTGCAGCTCTGCCAGTGCCACCACCGTGCTCAGCACCAGCGGTGGGCAGCACGGACCATGGGTCTGACAGGCGGACAGACTGACTGAGCAAACAGCTTTGGCACTAAAAGAAAACGAGACTTTTGTCTGTTTGTTTTCTAAAGAGGGAAATGGATTTTAGCCCTTCAGCAAGAATTTCATCCAAAAGGCTTTTTGTGTCTGTATAGAAATGTATTCTCTGACCCGGACTGTCGCCGTAGCAGAGATTAAGGAAGGGAGGCTCAGTGATGTATAAACACAAAATGGATGTGCAGACCCCAAGCAAGCTGAAAACAAAGCTGCCAGCACACGATAGCCACAGCCTCCATTTGCCGGCTGCCGCTCCCGAGCCATCAAGCAGCCACCTCCGGCGCAGGAACTGCTCCTGCTGCAAGCAAATGCAGGTACAAGATCTGTACAGAGACGCAGCGTGATAAATCACCAGCTGGGGGAAAAACGCAGGGCTGTGCCAGGAGGTGCCGGTGCTCAGGTGCTCGGAGGAGCAGGGGGGAGGCAGGGAGGGGAGGCTGCCCGGGGCACGCGGTGCTGTGAGGCTCAGCCAAAGCACCCAGCTCGCTTCCAGAAAGTGGTTTCGGTGACAAATGACCCATCACTCCACGCTCCGAGCTTGCAGCAAGCCTCTCTGCTCTGCTTTGCCATCACTGGCAGGCAGGAAATAGCTTTTCCATGACAGGTGGCCTTTCAGATTGCACAAGGGGACGCACGGTGGCTTTTGGAAGCACTTTGGAGCCCCCTGAACTGCAGCAGAAGGGGCAAGAAGCTCGCA
This sequence comes from Oxyura jamaicensis, assembly GCF_011077185.1. Taxonomy (NCBI): domain Eukaryota; kingdom Metazoa; phylum Chordata; class Aves; order Anseriformes; family Anatidae; genus Oxyura; species Oxyura jamaicensis. The sequence goes on from NC_048915.1 coordinate 2,231,420, forward strand.
CCGCAGGATGCTGGCAGCACGCAGGGAGGCTTGGTGCTAACAACCCCCTGCCAGAGCTCCGTCTCCCTTCCGTGCTCCAGTTTCACTATGAAATAAATGAAGATAATGCCCTGACCTTCTTTTGTGAGCGATGAAAAGCTCTTCTGAGACGAGTAAGATGTCACCGCACAAAAGGAGGGGTGAGGGACCCCACTATGCTGGTTCCTGCCCTTCCTGCGCAGGCTGGGGCTGACACGTGCCCACACCTTTGTGCGTTTGTACGAAACGAGGCACCGTGAATGCACACCGAGCAAGGGTTTGGCATGAAAAGCCACCCCGCAGCCTACAACAACCCCACCACCCACGGCATGCCCACTCCTGTACTGAAAGGGGGGCTCAGGCTGCATGGGCACTGACTGCTCTGCAGGATCAGCAGCGAGCTGCAAAACCACACCAGGCTTCCCTACATCCCCTCTGCAAGCCCAGGGCCCCCATATCCAAGGAGGACACCCTTGAAATTGTACCACTTGTACCCAAGAAACCCAACATTTCCACCCACAAGGACACCAAGGCCCGCCTCATCCCACCTCCGAGCCCGCACACCATCCAGGGAGGTTTGCAGCGTGGCGTGGGGACCCTGAACACAAAGCAGCCCCTTCCTTCCCTCCCCCCAAGCACACGTACATCGGTTAAGGCCGCGTTGATGTAGTTGTTGCTGTCTCCGTCCACGGAGATGAGGAAGGGAAGGCATCGGTCGGGCGGCAGGACGTCCATGCTGCGGTTCCTCTCCCGGTTGCGGGGCAGGAGGGCGATGCTGCACTCCTCCACGTCCAGGTGGGGAGTGACCGAGTTCAGGGTCTGCAGGCAGACACGTTCCCTTAGCTCCATCCCTGCTGGGACCGGTCTCCAAATCCCCTCCCAGCTCAGCTGGGAGTTTGGGAAGGGTGGTGGGGGTCTCGGGGCCGCTCACCTGGAACTCCTCCCGCAGCTGCGAGGAGTTGCTCTGTGGTTCTATCCTCACCATCTCCTTGTAGGTGGGCTTGAACTCGCTGGCGGGGATGCTGGTCTCCCCGCACAGGCAGGCTTCCAGGATGGCATCGTGGATGAAGACGTACTGCTCCTTTTGGGGAGGAAAGAGGCTGAGCTGGGCAGCAAACACAGGAGGTTCCTCCTCCCCCATCGCCCAGCCCATTCCCTGCCAGATGAATTTGTGCAAGGCCAGGGCAGCTTCTGCCTGCGGGCAGCAAAACAGCCTCACAGTCCTGCTGCAGCTCTGCCAGCCCTAGAAAAACTACCCCGCAAAGGCTGAAAAACAACAGGATGGGTGCATGGGACACAATCTTGGTGATGCACCGGCCTGGAAGGACTTTACAGCTTGGAAGGGGGCAGCAGAGCGAGAGCAATCCCTCCACGAGGCACTGGCACCCACAGCACAACCCGACCCCATGTCCCCACTCACCTCCGTCTGTATCATGTTGATCCTCCGTGAGCACAGCGTCTTCACGCAGTTGTAGATGTCCACGACGCCCTCGCACTCGGCCATGTCCAACATGACGTCCAGGACGATGTAGCAGCCGGTTCTCCCCGTGCCAGCACTGGAGGAGAAAGGGAAAACAAAGCAGAGACGTTCCCAGTCCATATGGCATCTGCACGAAGCCCCAAGCACCAGCAAGGTCTGCGGGGGGCTGGAGGATGTCACACACCTCCGTAACACAGCCCTCAGCCTGGCTTTCCCTTCATCCACCCCCTCCACACACCCACACGCTGCTGCAGGGCCGGGGCTGTGCGTGGGAGCGTGGGCGCTCACGGCAAAGGGGAATCAGCGCCTTCGCGCAGCTGCGATCCACGCGGTTTGCAACAAACCCGGCAGCCCTGAGTGCCGACAGTCCTGCGGGACCCCTCCCAAAAGGATGCTGCAGGACGACGCTCAGCACCCTGCCCCAGTGCTCAGCACCCTGCCCCAATGCTCAGCACCCTGCCCCAATGCTCAGCACCCTGCCCCAATGCCCGCAGCCAGAGCAGGCAGCAGCCCAAATCCTGGCACCTTCGGACCCCACAGAAAGAGAGCGACAGAGGCTGAGCCCCACCCCAGAACAGAGCCGCCCCCCCTGCTCCTTTCTCACAAAGTCTTCTGCAGTGAAATCCTAATTTCTGGGGCTGATGAATCATTCGTCGTGATTATCAGCGATTACATACTATGGGAACTAATCACACTTGCTCTTGCCGGTGAATGAATACTGATGAGGCAATTGACAGAGAGAAATCAAATAAAAAATCCCTCCCGTTCACCGGCTCCTCCTTGTTTGCCCAGCTAAGGAAGAGCCATTAACCTGTCACACAGGGACACCTGCGTGAGGACAGAAAACCACTGCTCCCAGCTCTGCTTTCCCATGGCCAGACCCGGGGACACGCGGTGGGGACAGGGAACAGCACTGCCCCACGGGGCAAACCCAGCATCTCCCTCTGGGCAAACCCAGCATCCCGACACAGCCACCACTGGTGATCCAGCCACCCGTCCTTCCGTGCCACCGTCTCCCGTGGGGACAAAGCTGGGGCAGCACCCACAGCACGCTGCTCCCTGCCACCCACCCCGAGCTACCCACAGCCCAGGGACGACTCCTTACAGCTCGATGCCTTCATACGGGGACACCCAGCTGCAAACCCCAGCTCCTTCCCTGCCTCAGCCCTCCCTTTCATTACGCATTTCCCATTTCTCTGCTAAACCGTACAATTTCCGAGCTTTTCAAAGGCTGAGCACCCACCCGTGGCACATCGCGCTGCCCCGTGAGCAATCCAAAGACCCCCAAAACCCGCGTGGGATGGGGCCGGTCCCCGCGCCCACCTGCAGTGGATGACGATGGGGCCGGCGTCGGGCGGCGTGGACGCCTTCACGCGGCGGATGAAGGCCAGCAGCCCCGTGGCGTGGTAGGGGACACCGTGCTCGGGCCAGGACGTGAAGTGGAACTGCTTCACCTCGTGCCGGGCCGAGTAACCTCGCTGCAAGGGAAGGGCAACACGGAGTGAGGACGGACAGATAGACAGACGCTGCGTGAAGCTGGGGCGGCTGCAACAGGGGGGCTGCACAGGGCAGAGCAGCAGAAGCAGCCCCTGAGCCTGCTTCAGCTGCTCTGTGCAAACCCTCGGGACAAAACCCTTGCACAATCCCGGGGCAAAATCCTGCCCCAGCCACCCAAACACTCAATTTCCTTAGGAATTGAGGGTTTTCCCAGCCACGCCGCGGTTGGTCACTTCAGGAGCCCTACAGCTCTCTCCTCCTCAGCTGCAGGAGGGTTAAAAACAAACCAGAGAAGACAGCAGCAGCCCTGGGGCAATCTGGATCCTTTCCATGAGCATCTTTTCTACCTGCCTCCTAACTAGACAGTAATTTCATGTTCCTTTAGATTAAGGGGTGAATTACACCGGCTCCATCCCCAGGTACCACGCTGGAAAATAACTGCCACATTACGCACGCCGCAGCCTGGAGGGGAAAAAGCATCATTCATCCTCCTTTGCAATTACACGGCGCTCACCCTGAAATTCAATGCTCGCCGCTGACCACAGAAACAAAAGCAGTGCTGAGCCGTGTGCCAGGGCAGAGGGCACAGGGCCAAGACAAGGTTTACAGCAAAAAGCACAAAGGGAGGAGGTACCGGCATCTCCAGGCTTGGAGGTGGCACCTCCAAAGATGCAGAAAGCCTCACACTGGGGTAAATAAAGAGGGTTTTGGTAAATGTTAACAGAGAATGGTTAAAGATGCCCGAGGGCTGTCCTTTGCCTGCTGGGTCGGGCAGGTTCCCGGCTGATGGAAGCATACCCTCTCGAGAGCGAAGGTGCGCACGGCGTACTCCGCCAGCGTCTCCGACTGCACCAGGGTGATCTTGATGTCCCCGTACATCTCGGAGTCATCTGGCCAGTATTTGGAGCATTTCACCTGCAAGGAGGGAACAGGATGGGCTTTTCAGCTCCTGCGGAGCAGGTTGCAGAGCCAGAGCGTGGAGGCAGAGGGAGCGAAGGAGACCCTTACCCGGCCCACCTCCACCAGCTTGGTTATCATCACGATGCTGGAACAGTGCTCCTGCCACACCATGCGCCAGAAGTCGTACACCATCTCCTGCTTGGGACCTGCGGGATGGACGGAGGGAGGGGGCAGCTGTGTGGGCTGGGTGCCGGGGGACCCTCAGCTGGCCAGCACCGCGCAGCCGATGGTGGAAAATGTGATCCTGGGGATGCTGTGGCTAGGACAGCTGACCGGCTTTGCTATTGCCCCATTTGGCCCCCAAACCATCCAGTTTCCTCCCATTTCTTGCACATGCAAGGTTAAATCCCCCAGGGACAAAACCCGGCTGCTAAATCTGGCAGAGAGCAAAGAGGGAGGGGACGACTCACCTTGGGTGGCTATGAAGTGGTTGGACCTGTGGTAACCCTGCAAGGGAAGCGGAGGCGTCAGGCCTGACAGGGGCCATGGGGCACTCGAGCTCTGCCCCACCAAACCCTTCTGCCACCAGGCTAGCCGTGCCACCAGCCTGGTGCTGCCCCAGCACCCTGTCCTGGACCAGATCTCGCCTCCTCATCCCTGCAAAGGCTTTTGTGACCTCCCCCAGCCCGCATTCCCTTTCTGCACCAGGGCCTCCAAAACATCCCAGGCTCCTCCAGCATCGCTGCCACACCATCACAAGAGCCCGATGAGAATTGCCCAGCCCATGGCTGCCCCCCCGACGTCATTTCTCCCCCCTTCCCCACTCTGTCCACGCGTTTTACCAAGCCTGCCTCTCACGGGCACTATCCTACACCTTGACACAGGGCGACGGCCTCGTGCCCGGGAGCAGGGAACCATCTACTTACTTCTCGGTTAATCCGAATCTGAACGATCCCGTTTGGACACAGGTTTCAGAAAGAAAGATCAGAGACAGACATTAGTGAGGCAGAGCCTGAGAGATAGGACAGAGCCACGGGGCAGGAAGGACGCACAGGGACAGGCACAGGGACACCGCTCAGGCACAGGGAGCCCCCAGAGCCCAGGATGAGCCGCCAGCCCGTCCCCGTGTCCCCCCCTAACCTCTGCATCCTACACCCAGGGGGGACAACGATCCTGGGACCATGGCGAGGAGAACGGCGAGCATAGAAAAGGGGATGAAGAAGGAGAGGGAAGAGCAGAGGAGGAGGGAGAGATGCAGCTGCATGATAGAAATGAGCAGAAATTTCTGACGGACATAAACCAGGCTCGTCAGAGTCCAGCCTAGCTCAGCTCCCTGTGGGGCACAGACCCCGACAGCCCCATGGGACACTCAGCCCCTGCCGGAGGGGACCGCGGCCCCATCCCCACTTACATCGATGTAGTTGGCGTTGATGTAATCCGAGTTGGGATCGCCCAGCAGCGGATGGAGCTTCACGCGGTGGCGGTCATCTGGAAGGCAAGGGCAGAAGGTGGCATCAGGAGGTGGCAGGGACAGCGTGTCACCTGCCCACCTTCGGTGTCAAACAGGGCCGCGGGTTGTGCCAGCGAGGGAGGGACGAAGCTCCAGAGAGCAGCACACCGCAGGGGGAAGCAGCAGCAGGGCTCCTGGAGGACCTGGTGGGTCCCCATCCCTGCAGCAACGTGCAGGGAGCATTGTCTAGCCCCTGTGTCACCCCCAGCCACCTGCACTCCCACACCAGGAGCAACCCAGGGCACACCAGCACCATATTCTGGGCGTTACCACTGTTTAAGCACCCCAAAACATCCCATTTTCAATTGCTCCCAGTTCCAGCCCTCCCGTTTGTGCTGGTGCTGATCCAAGGGGAAGCTCCCAGACCCAGAGCCCCGCTGAGCGAAGCCTGCTGCTGCCCCCAACCAGCCAAACCCCATCAGTTTGTACTTTGCCACAGACCAGACAGTTACCAAAAACCAAACCAACCAACCGACCGACCCTTTAGAAGGCTTCTCACACTCTTTTGGGTACCCAAGCCTTTGTTACAGGCACTCACATGTCGACACGTGATCCTGTCTCCCTTTGGTTTTGTCTTTCTTCTTCGAAGCATCCCAGCCTTCAAAGAAGCTCTGCAAGGAGAGGTGGCTGTCACACCCCGAGGGCACGGCTCTGGGGACGCCCCCAGCCCCAAAACCCTCCCGGGGAGCAGGACAGACGTGCCAACTCCATGGCAGCTCCGCCAGCTCCATGCTTCTGTTGCATCCACAAAATGCCCCATTTTCCAGCAAATTATATGCTGCCTTTTTTTTTTTTTCCCAGCTTTTTTTTTTTTAATCTCCCCAGACCCTTTCTCTCCCCAGCACAGAATAGGTTTGTGTGTAATAACAGTAACATTCATAGATTGGCATAAGAGGAGGAAAGTGGAAGGAAATTACATGTTTTCTCCCCTCCCATAATATCTGAGTGCTTTCAAATGACTAGTTCCAAGAACATACAGCAGCTTTTCAAGGAGCACTAATGATTATAGCCAGCCCTGGTTTGTCCAATACATGAAAAGGGGGGGGAAAAAAAGCTCCTGCACTTGAAACAACTAAACATTAAACAGTAATTTCCCTGGGAAATTTCAATCGCCGGATCTGTGGGACACCGAGGAGTCAGGAAATCAACACCGCTGGGTGCGCTGCAGCAGAGCCGCGCAGAACACCGCGCTCCGTTACAGGAGCTGCAGCCCCACGAGGTGGGACGGGCACGATGCGAGTGGTGACCCTTGGGGGGACATCCCCCCCCCCGCAGCCCCGCCACGGCCTCGGGAGCTGCCGGATTGCTGGTGGAATTGCTTGTCCTGGGGCTGTGCCCAGTCACGGGGAGGGAATGGTGGAGAGGGAGGAGGGGGCAGGGAGGTGACACCGCCGGATGTTTGCCCAGGAGGACCTGAGCACAGAGAATCATCCCCAGCCCCAGCAGGAGATGCTGGGTGACTCGCTGCATGGCTGGCAGAGCTGTTTGGGCTCACCTCATCTGATTAAATCCTGAGCTGCCAGCACCAGAAACCTGATCCAGACCAGCCAGAAAGCAGAGACACCCCACGTGCTGACAACACCTAACGATTCAGGATGCCCAGATGGCTGTGAAACACACCTCCTTCTCTCCAGAGGACCACAGCTCCAGATCTGGAGCATCCTCCTGCACATGGCTCCTCCCCATGCCATGCCACATCACGGGGGACTCGTCCACCCAAAAACCCGCCCTCCCCGAGACACTGGCACGCGAGGCTCTCACCTCGTACTCCTGCTTGAAGCCGTAGCCTTCGGCCGTCTTCATCTGGTTGATGTGCTGGAGGAGGTCGGCCACGCGCACGGCGGGATGCAGCTGCCCGGTGTGGTACGGGGACCCTTTGCGGCCGCACTGGCGGCGGGGGGAGCCCCCGAGCAGGCTGCTGGACTCGTTGACCACGCTGCTGCGCTGGTCGCCTGCAAACAGGGAGGGAGAACGGAGCCATCAGTGGGGGCAGCGCCTCTAAGACCACAGCAGAGCTCTTAGAAACCAGTGGGCAAGGTGTTAGGGGGCTCATGTGCTGGTTCTCCATCGATTGGAGCACTTAGAGCAGCACGAGCTACGTGCACAAATATCCACTTCAATTCCTGCCTCCAATAATTGCATTGCCAACGTCTCCAGCCCAGCCTAAGGGTTAATTCCCCTTGCTGCTGGATCCCACCACCTCATTTCTAGCAGCGACACAATGGACTTCGCTGCTGGTTAATGGGCAAGTTTATACAGTGTTTTACCCAGTTCATGCCTTTGCCATGTAATTACCAGCGTCCCCCACGGCCGTGTGCCTGGCCAGCAGATGGAATCCCAAAATTGGGGTTTGGACAAGAACCGATGCTTCCCACTGCTGCCAGGAGAGGCGGCCGGCGCGGAGCCCGCACGCAGCTCGGCTGCGACGGTGAGCCCTGGATGCGGTTTCCCTAACAACACTTCTAAAAATCGCCCGTGCCAGCTTGCTCACACAGCTGCCAGGCTTTTTTTGGGGTCTGCTTGGATGCAAGGAGCAGCCCCCTTGCTCGTGCCGACATCCCCCCGCTCCCTGTGCAGCCCGTGCAGAGAAGTTCTCCGTTGGGGTTAATGGGAAATGAACTGCGATGTGCCGGCAGCTCCAGGCAGGCTGGGATCTGCACAGCCAAACCCTGAGGAGCCTGCTAGTTTTTTTTACAAGATGCATCAGGGATTTGATTTAAACACAAGGAAACTGAGGCAGGGTGAGGAACAGCCCACAGCAGGTTACGGAGCAGCCCGGGCATTTATCCCCATTAAATAGCGATGGTTTGGGGTTAGTGCGGCTCCCACGTCTCCTTCACCACTCCTCAGCCGAGCAGAGGGACGGGGAGCAGCCCTGAGCCGAGCAGGAAAGCGGCTCCAGCCCAGGTGGGAGCAGGATCAGGCCCCTCAGCCCCCTTCCCAAAAGAAACCCAGCGCAGCTGGCTCTCCTGGCTCCGAGACGGAGGAAAAGCTCTGTACAAAGCAGCCTGGTTACGAGCGGTTCGAGAAACCCCAGTAGGAGCGTAACTGAAAAATAATACACCTATACGGATACATTAAAAGGAGGAAAAGTTTGCCCTCTGGGCTTCTATTATCTGCAAGACAATGCCAGGAATCATATTAATCCAGCAGTCAGCGGAGAGGAGCTGTGTGTAAGCAGCATCTTGGAGTTACTGTAACAGATGTTATTAGCATATGGTTGAAACTGGGGCACTGAACGAGTTATTTTACAACTAAATCAGCGCCGAGACGCATCCTCCAGTGGGTGTGAAGTTATCAGTCTCCCTCTGATACGAACGCTGTGGCTCTTTAACCCTCCACACCCTGCAGCTGTGCACAGAGACACAAAACACATCCTGCTGGAGCCGAGGAGCTGATTCGGGTGGGATGCTGCTGCTCCAGAGCCAGGAACGCTGCAGTTCCCCGTCCTTACCCCGGTTGCTGTAGTTGTGGGTGTCCATGAAGGACAGCCCCAGCCTCTCGTCCTCCTGCAGCGTGCTCTGGTCCGTGAAGCTCCGGTCGATGGCGCTCATCATGTGCGTCTTCTCGTGGCGGTAGTTGATGGTCGCTTTGGTCATGTTGACGGGTTTGCTGCAGAGGGACGGAAGGGGAGAAGCGGGGGTGAGCAGAGCTGGACTGGCCGTGCTGCCAGGTCCCCACACCAGTGACCCAGGGCTGCAGGGCTTGGATCCCTTCAGGTACCACGATGGATTTTTTCCCCTGCTGCTTTGGTTTTCTGGTGCCCTGAGCCAGCTGCAGCCCCGCACGGAGCACCTCTCGCTGGCTGGAGCGGTTCCAAACCATCCATCCCCTGTCCCCCTCTGTCACTGGGGAGGGGTTACGAGCAGGAGACCCCAAACCCACATCACCCAAGGGACCTCACAGCTCCTGGTGGGGACAGGACCCCGCAGGACACTGCCGAAACTCTGCATTCAACCAGGCATCGGCCGCCCCAGCAGGAGCGGAGCCGTGCTGGGTATCTGGCCCTTCCTGCTTACGCTTCCTTTGGTCTCTAATGAGCTCAGAAGCATTATTTTCCCAAGCCAAAGAGGCCCTTAAAACGTACTTGACAGAGAAAAGGACTCGTTGGAGTGGAGAGCGGCAGAGCAAAGGGGGCAGGAGGAAGGGAGGAGAGAGAATGACAATTACTTACGGGTAATAGGAATAAGAATAGTAGTTCCTCCTGGCAGGCGTGCAAACAAAGAGAACGGCAGGAATTGCATAAGCAGCTTTTCTCCGGCAGAGCAAAAGGGGGCTCGGGGGCACGGTGCGGGTGGGAAGTGATGGGCACAGCGCAGCCAGCCCCAAGCATCTCGGGGTGCTCTCCCTCCTCTCCAACCCTCCTTCCCCACGGAGCCGTTCTCCTTCTGCTCCATAAAGCATCAAACCATGGGACGGAAGCTGAGGGCGGCTCTTCCCTGCCTCTGGCAGCGAGCCCTGGAGGGCAGGTAACGGGCTGCATGTGCCCTAACACCCCTGAGTTATTACCAGGGAGCCCGGAGCTGTCAGACGAAGCCCTGGGGACCCTCAGCCCTCCTCGGTGCTCAGAATTAAATGCTCCCAGCAGAAACCTGGCCCCACTTCTGCTCCTGCAGGAGCCTGGGCATCCTGGCAGCGGAGCCAAGCAGCGGCTCTTGTGGCCACCACGGTCCCAGGGTGGGCGGAGAGGTGTCCAAGGGGATATTTCCCGTTTTGTAAGACGGAGCAGCAAACACGCCAAGAATTGAGGCCACCCCCAGGGAGCTGAGGAGGCAGCACGCTCGTTCCCCCGTCGGGGGACACGGGGTCGGGGGGCCACATTTCCAGCCTCCGCTGCCTGTCACCGTTCATTACGGACGAGCGGATTCTGGGGGCGCATTTCCATTGCATCACGTCAGCGTTTTTCCAACGGCATAATGCTCCGGAGGAGATTTATGAGCCAGTCCCAGCTCCCCGACAGCCCCCAGTTCGGGGCCCTCGGCACCAGATCTGATTTGTGGCCCCTTCCACCGCTTCACACCGGGATGCCGAAGCAAAGCAGCTCCTCCTCCTGCCCCAGACCGGTGCAAATGCAGCAGATTTCTACCTGCTGACCCAACAGCATCGCTCGTAAGAACCAAAGGGCTTCAAACGCAGCAGCACCACCGGCGTTTGCTCCATGCAGGACAGGTCCAACACTGCATGCACAGACAGGCAGGGAGCTACGGGCCGATCCTGCTCGCCTCGCAGCAGCACGGCGGTGATGGGACACCGCAGCCTTGCTTTCAAGCTGGCACAAATCAGCAAGAATCCCTCCAGGTGAACAAAGCCACAAAGAGATCTGCAGCTCTGCACGGGCTGCGGCTGTGTTGCTCCCCCCGGCCATTCAAACACTTCCCTTATTTTGCTCCCGAGCCCAGCACAGGGACGGCATTTAATTGCTGCCCTTTTCTCCCCATTGTGCCAGCCCTGCTTTTAATGCCCCCCCCCAGCTCTGCAGCCTCAGGCCCCCCGCATTAAAAGGCCACTTTCCGGGGTGCTGCGCTCCAGCGAAAAGCAGCGGCCGTGGCCCCGGCTCTCCCGGGGACGAGTGTCCTGGAAAGCCCTCGTCCTCCTCCCTCCCGCCCCACCGAGCTTCCCAAATATCAGCCGGCTGCAATGGCCACAGCTGCATCCAGGCCAATGCTGGAGCTGGGGAGCGCAGGGACCCCCGCGGGAGGAGTTTGGGGTCCCCAGGGAGCAGAGCGCAGAGCCCAGCACACACAGGAACTGGAACGTCTCAGCCAGAAAAACTGGAGGCTACTAAAAAATCAGTATTTCTGCATTAAAATGAGCACCCACGTCCTCCTGTCCAGCCTGGGAGGAGGGAGCCCTGTTCGTCCCGGTGCCCTCGAGCACAGGGATGGTGACAGAGGGGCTGAGCACTGCCCCAGGACCCCTGAAGCTGCAGTATTTCAGTCCCTACCGAACTGGCAGAGCAGCACGAAGCCAAGGAGCAGTAAAAGACCGGAAAACACAGGGGAGAGAGGTGGAGCAAAGCTGCAGAGGGTGAAGGGGCATCCCAGGACTTTGTCCTTTGGTCCCCCAGTGTCGCAGGCAGGACGCAGCCTTTCTTGCTGCCGTGCCTGGGTTTATTCCACATCCTCAACCCATGCAATGCCCCAGGTGCTCAGCATCTCCCTTCCACCCAGCCGGGCTGAACACCACCAAGCCATCAACACCAGCCCTTCCCTGGGCTCCCAGCAGGCAGGGAAGGGTTGGATGGGGCAGGGGAAGCAAACGGGAAACCTCAAAAATCCCCTCTATTGTACTGGGAGGAGGTCACCAGTCCCCAGTCACCACCAGCTAGTGCCATCACCCCATAAATTGGAGCGGGGAGGACAGACGGGAGGTGCGGGTTCCCCCTTACCCTTTCCGGATGACGACGATGATGGCTCCCAGGAGGATAATGAGGACGACGAGCCCGCCGGCGCAGATCCCCAGGATCAGCCCCATCTCCTCCGAGTGCTGCGACACCTCCAGAGGCCTCTTGCTCTCTTTGCAGGCAGCTGCCAGGGGAAAGCAGGGTGGGGATCAGCACTCAGCTCCCTCCTGGCCCCTGCCAGGGCCGGGCACCATCCCCTGCCTCCCACATGGCCGGGGGGGAAAGAAAATTCACAGAACCCCCCCCAGCTGGAAGTGACCCACGAGGACCATTGCGTCCAGCTGCTACGTAACATCTACGTGATGTTCATGTAACGTGCTGTGCAACGTCTCCTCTACGTGCAGAGGGTGCAAAGGATGAGGCAACACAGAGCCCAGAAGGCTCTCTTCTCTGCAATTTCTCCCCGTGAGATGCTCTGAGCTCCCTGCATGCTTTATCCCTGCCGAGATGCAGGGAAAAATGTGGAGAGCTGCAGTGCCTTGGGCACATCCCTTCACCTCGCGGCCACCTTTTGTCACCCCAGACACAATCTCCCCGCGCGCAGCATCCAGCACAACCAGCCCCAGCACCACCTCAGTAACAGCATCAGAAAAAAAAAACTCAGCCAAGGGGAAAAACAAAATACACCAGACAGTGAGCAACAACCGCTCACCCTCCCAGCAGCGTGGGGCTGAGCTGCACCAAACCATCAAGCAGCAGCACCCCGGGTCAAGCTGCCGGAGCAGGGATCCTGCTGAAAGCACGGAGCTTACCTTTGCGGGCGATGCGGATGCAGTTCAGCCGGGTTTCCTGCAGAGGAAAGAGACGAGGAGTCAGGCTGGCTGGATGCAAACCTGCCTTGTTGATGGTTTTGCCCCCCAGATCGGGGGAGTTCCCGTGTGGTCTGGGGTTGAAGCACCCGCTGCTGAGCCATAGGAGCTCTGGGGCACACAGAGTTTTCCATCCCGCTGAGTTATCCATCCCCAGCATCTTCTAAACCAAAATCCTTTGATTTAACAAGGCCATGACTCTTGGCACAGAGGGGGAGAAAAGCTCAGGGAGGTGCAAAGTGAAGGTCCCCAGCGAGCTCCTGGAGGGACCCCAGCAGTCCCAGCCACCTGCAGGTCACCAGCAAGCCACTGACCACAGCCAGCACGCCCCAGGTCACCATTTGGAGCTTTGTGGGGGTTTTTATTTATGATCAAAGCTTTCAACCCCCATCCCCAGTGCTCTGCACGTGCTGCCAACGTTGCCGTGAGAGCTTCATGCTCAGCTGTCCAATAATTTTCACATTTGCATTGTGGGTTGAGCTCAAATATTCCATTTTTCCGTGTATCTGATTTCTGTCGGGAAAAAAAAAAAAAAAAAAATCCACCATTTTCGCAGCTCTCCTCTCTGAGCTTCCTCCAGTGCCTCGGGACTCCAGCGCTGCCAAACCCGCTCTGTCCTCGCAGCCCGATGCCAAAATCTGCCCGCGTGAGGTGCCCGGGGTGGCTGGCACGGCACCGCGCTCCCGGAGGTGCCAGGTCTGGCTTCTCCTGCTTCGTGGTCCAGCTGGCCCCGGAGCCAGGACAAACCCAAGCTGGGAGGCAGCTTTTTTTTTTTGCGACACCTGACGGCAGCCAGGACAAACCCACTGCCTCCCAGCAGGAAGGTTATGAAGCACCAGTTATCATCCAGCAGCGCCCGAGCGAGCCGGAGCCGAGATGCTGCCGCCTGTCTCAGCTCTAATTACAAGCCAGCGAGGTGTGAATGATCCCGGAGGAGGAGGATTCGAAATTCAGCTCCTTCCCGGCGAGAAGGGAGCTGCAGCCGGCGTGCGGAGCCACGCAGGAGCGGAGATGCTGCCATGGTCCCACAGCTTCGTGTTTAGCAGCTCGTCCCCAGGGTGGACCAGGAGCTGCTGGAGCGTGTGAGGATGATGAGGGTCTCCCAGGGGTCCTGAAGGCAGCTTGGAAATAATCAGCCCAGATGGGGAGCGGAGCCTGGGATAGACGGATCCGGGTACTGCTGCCAGGAAGCCAGTGAACTGGTGGCTCAGGAATAATCTCTTGGTTCCCAAATCGCCCTTTCTCACCCCAGGATCAGCCCCTGGGAACAGGGGTCTGCCCCACAGCAGCAGGGCTGAGGCTGGACACCCCCAGTCCCAGCGCTGGTGGCCAGGACCGGGCAGGGGACACGCACACCCCGGCGGGTGCCCAGGCTCTGGGGAGGACAGGGAGCACCCGGCTGTGCTCCCAACGTGCCCCAAGGTGGCCCCGAGTGACAGGGACCAAGGGCAAGCAGCGAGCGGGAGGACCTAAAGCAAAGGATATAAAGCAAGCCCTGCTTTCCAACACCCCCGGAGACCCCACAGGGCCGGTGACAAACTGGTGGTCCCCACGGGGACCCAGCGAGCCGCACAGCTACTCACCCCTTTGAGGTTGCTCATGGCCTGGAAGTAGATGAGATACGCCTTCTTGGGCTCCAGCGGCGGGTTCCAGTAGCCGCTGTAGGTCTGGTTGTCCCCCACGGTGAAGGGTTTGGCTTCGGTGAGGCTGCTGGCGGGCAGCTCGGCCCCAAAATAGTGCACGGAGCCCCGGGACACGGCGTCATCAAACGTCAGCGGCACCGGGAAGCACTCCTGGCCGCCCAGCTCCCGCTTGATCTTCTTGGGCCGGTCCTCTTCCACGATGACCTGGTAGGTGCTGGGCGGGCGGCGGGCACAGCTTAGCTTTGCGAGGACGGCTCTGCCCTTCCCGCTGCGCTCTCGTCCCCCCGCAGCCCCCTGCCTACCTGATGGGCGCCCCCCTGCCCTGCGCCGGCCGCAGCAGCACCGTGATCGTGCTCTCCGACTCGCCCAGCGGCGACGGCATGTCCCCGTAGTCAAAGGTGGGAGCTGCAAAGGGAGCAGGCAGGTGTGAGCCGCAGCCCCGTGGCCGCCTGCACAGGGAAACTGAGGCACGAGCAGAATCCCCCTGTTGACTTTGCAATAGGTCAGAAACACAAATGCAGTCCCAGGCTGTGGGCACAGCACCATGAGCATCCTTCAAAAGCAACAGACGAGCCCGCGGGACCTCTATGAGTGCTCTGGCACCGCCACCATCAACCTGCCCAGAGCAGAAAGCTCCTCAAAGCCCCAGCACTCGGCGCCAGAGCCCAGGGCACCTACCGGATATGTTGGTGGTGATCTCGGTGAGCGCCGTCTGCCCAAAGCCCTTGCCCGTGCGGGCACGCACCGAGAAGAGGTAGGTGGTGCCGGGGTGCAGGTTGGAGAAGACGTGGTAGGTCTCGTTGCGCAGCTTGGAGACCGTGCGCCGCGGGCCAGGCACGTTGACCGCCGGGTCGGAGGACTCGATGCTCTGGTAGCTGATCTGGAGGGACAAGGGCAGGGCATCGTGAGAAGACGAGGGCTGATGGTGCAGGGAAGGGGATTAATTACAGGGATTAATTACAGGGTTTGTTCCGCAGGAGCGGTTGCTCATAGGGGCAGCCCTAAAGGCAGGTGTCTGTGTTTGCGTTCTGGGGTAAATCAGAAGAAAAGCCACCACTGAATAGTAACAGTGGCACTGACCCAGGAGACACAAACCCTGTGGCCAGCAGGATTTCAGCAGGCTGGACCCGTGCTCCCACCGCAGCCACCAGCAGCTGCTGAGCTCTGATAATTCTGTAGGTAGCAGGGCTCGGGACGTACCTCGTACTGCGTGATGAGGCCGTTGGGCTCCACCGGTTCCTCCCACTTCAGAAATATCATGTCCTCCAGCGGGGTGAAGGTGAGAGACTCGGAGGCGATGCCGCCGGGCACTGGGGAAGGAAAGGGAAGGTGCCCGCGTGACGATGAGTCCTGCGGGGAGCTGCTCCGGGTGCTGTGGTGCTCCCCGGGGACGCATCCTTGGGGCCGGAGCTGGCGCTGCCCCCGTGATATAACCCCCCCAGCACTCCATATTATTAACACCACCAGCAATAACACCCGCAAGTAATTACAGCGGGTGAAGGTGCCGGGATCGATATTCCCTTATTTACTGTGGATTTCTGCCATTCCCAACTCCCAGACCCAAGGGGGTTATTAAGGAGGACGGGAGCTCGGCACACACCAGTATTCCCATTATTCCCAAGCAGAAGTAATGCTTCTCCTGCCTGAAAAACGCACCCCCTCACTTCAGGAGCACCTAAACCCACTTCACCAAAAAAAAAAAAACACGCTCCATAGGGATGCTGGAGGCTCAGGAGAGCCAGAGGGCAGCGTTAGCAGCTGGGGAACTGCCCCTGGTGGGACGCGCTCCAGGCAAGGCATCGCCGACGGCTTTTTATTCGGCACAGCTTTGTTGAGCTCTGCACTTCGGGTCCATGCAGGTTGAGCCACGCAAGCCTCGTGCGCGGCGAAGCAGCCCGTGCCGACCGGGTGCCAGCTCTCCCCATCTTTGCTTTATTTTTATTTTTTTCAGCTTTTGTTCAGATCTAATTACACGGCCAAGGGAGAGGGATTGCCTTCCGCATACTTCCCACCGTGCAAATACACAATTTCCACTTGATTTACAAGTTAATTTAATCACAGGCACCATGTCCTACACGTGTACACAAGGCGCTTATTAAATTTCCGGAAACCTTTAGGGCAGGAGCAGCGTGTACGTATAAACATACATCGCTCCTGCAAACAAACACGGGGCGCTCAGCTGCGGCCTCAAAGCGTGTTGTGCTCTGCTTCACATGGGCAGGACAGAGGGATGCTCGGGGAAAGGGACAGATCCAGCAAACTGCATCCTCAGCCTCGGCCCCGGGGGGAATAAAGCAACGTGGAGGTGCCCAACTCTAGATTCCAGCACTGGCCGATGTGCTCTGCTGTGCCCATGAGCACTAATTACATCTGCAGTGCTATTTTCTGCTTTTTTGGGAAAATTCCCCTGCTCGGGGCTGTTCCCATGCTAGCGGGGACCACGCGTTTGTGAGTGCACTGGGATGAGACCAGCGTTGGTGCAGAACAGCTGCCAGCTGCGTGTACCCCCCTGCCATCCATCTATACCTGTATTTATGGATTTGTACATATTTATTCTGGCTTGTAGTGCCTGCACCCTGCCTGCAAGGGAGAGAACTGGCTCGCTGCAGCACCCGCACATGGCTCTGCTCAGCGCAGAGGTGAGGGGAAGGGTGGGCAGCAGGAAAGCCAGGGGAACCAAAGCCCTCCCCAGCCAGGTCTTTTTTTTTTTTTCCAATAACTCCAAGAAAACCCACAGTGCTTCCCAGACAAAACACAAAAAAAAGCCCAATAAAACACAACCAAAGGTCTTATTATCGAGCCTCCGCTACCTTCTCATAATTGCACGTGTGGCTGCTCATTACCCAGTCCTGGCAACTCCAATCATCATTACCCAGTCTCAGCCACAGAGCACACAGGAGGAGAGACTCAGCCCATTCCCACCACGTTCAGTTCCTTGAAAGGCAGCAGGGGATGTCCCTATGCCATGGAGCTCAGGGGCACGAGGTGGGGATGTCCCCATCACGCAGTGAGGTGGTTGCAGCGTCCCCAGAGCAGCCAAGGCACCAGCCCCTGCTCCTCTGCAGGCTTGCCACAGAAATCTGGGAGTGGTAGGAGCCAAGCTTCACACCTGGTCATTAGCTGATTTAGCTAAGCTGAACAGTTCTGTAGCTGGGCCAAACCCACGTGGAATGTTCACAATATATCCATGCACCCAGAGATGTATCGATCCCTCCTGGGACGGGAAGCACTGGCTGCTCCGTGCTCGATCCAAGGGGAAAGCAGCCAGCCCCGGCTAATCAACAGAGAGGGAAGCAGCTGGAGCGATTACAGGATAGCACAAAAACATCTGGAGCTACTGTATTAATATACAATACGAAAGCAGCTGGAGCAGTCACAGCACAGTGCAAACAGCTGAAGCAATTAGAGATGGAAAATAAAGCGTGGAGCTGGGTGCCCACGGGCAGGCAGGCTCAGGTCTGGGGGCACACACAGCGCTGGGGGGACACACGGAGAAATCGCTCCTCTTTTAGCATTTAGAGATTAAAGCGGGACCCCAAAGACTCCGGTTGAGTTTGCAGCTCTTCTGCCTTAATTCTGATTCTTGATCCTAAAAAGCGCCTCGGAGATTAACAAGTACGCGAGGCGTTGCTTAAGCATAGGGAGCAGGCTTTGCCCCGGAGCGAGCAGGTAATTTCTTCCCAATTATGTGGTCCGTTCCCCATTCGTGCTGCAGAGTTAATGGTGCGTGATGGGTGAGTCGGCGTGAGCCAGCGGGGATGGAGGGAGGGATGCTGCGGGAACGCTTGGCACCCTGCACCCACTTGGTTGGGGACACCGCGGCTCCTCGCACCCCAACGGGGACATGGCCCCTTGTCGGTGCCTCTGGACAGGGCACTGGGTCCCAGCAGGAAGAATAGAAATGGTTCTGTGCAAGGAGAGAGCACTTATGCAACCCAAATCCCCCCGAAACCAAACTTAATTGGGGAGAAGTGCTGGGGAAGCCGGGAGCGCGCTGCCCTCTGGCTCCTGGCGTTCACCAAGGAACATAGCAAAGCCAAACTGATCAGCCTGAGCCCTGAAGATGAAAGGAGTTCCCGAAGTGCAAAGCATTAATTGTTTTAATCAGTTGTTGTTCCTGCGAGGCTTCAGCTCCACAAGGGATGAAGGAGGACCCCTCACGTGGGGATGAGTCGGGCTAAAACACCACAAGGACAGCGCTCCTGGGGCGACGCAGGACATCGCTCTGCCGGAACAACCATCACCACCCGACTCCCCCGGGACACCCGCAGCATTTCTCCCCCCATCTGCCATCACTGCCTCACCCTCCGCTCCCCACAGGAGATATTCCCATTGTGTCCCCGGAGGGGAGCAAAGGGAACACCTCAAGGACGCTCCCCAAACCCCCCCCTGCGTGCCCTTACCGTCCTCGTCCGTCTGGAAGGTCACCTCCTTGCCCTCCTTGCGGCCCTCGGGGTTGGAGAGGATGAGCTTGACGTGGATGTTCTTGTAGGGCAGCAGGTTTTTGATGGTGTAGCGGTTGGCGTTGCGCTCCATCTTGGCGCACTCGCGGAAGGTCTGGTTGTGGCCGCTGCCCACCAGGTAGCGGTAGCACAGCGAGACGGTGTAGGTGTGGCAGCGGGTCAGGTTGTAGCCCAGCGGCTCCCACTGCAACGTCAGCTGCCTCGACTGGATTTCGGAGAAGGCCAAGCCCTTGGGGGCCCTCATGGGCTCTGCCGGGGGGAAACAGAAGTCAGAACGCATCACTCAAAGGTTTAAACCGAGGTCTCGTTCACCCATCTTCAAGCACACGGAGGGAAAGCCCTTTCACAGTGTGGGAGCAAGGAAGCTGTGCATAGACAGCAACCCTGACCCCAAAACTGGTCCCAGTTTGCTGCCCTGCAGCCTGCCTTCGATTGCCCAGAGAGGCTGCGCCGCCTCCTCCTTGGAGATCTTCAAAAGCCATCCGGACACAGGCACCCTGCTCTGGGTGGCCCTGCCCTGGGCTTGGACCAGCTGCTTTTGCCCACCTCGCCCCAGAGCAGATCCTCGAGCTGTGTGCACACTGCAAATTCCCATGGGATTTGCACCACGGAGGAGTTTGAGCAGCCCAGAGTTGCAGGAGGCGTTTCCATCTTCAGCAGATGCTCCAGCAGCTCCAGATGTCCTCACGGGATGTCCTCACCGCCTGCACCCAGTGGTGCTGGTGTCCCCAGCACCCCCAGCCCTGGAGTCTGCTCCACGCCTGGTGGCAGGGACCTACCTCTAGCAGTGTCATTAGGAAAATGATGATTTTCACCCCAGTCATCACCACCAAACACCCCGTCATCTCCTTCATCCATGGAGAACCCATCTCCTCCTCATTCCACTGTATTTAAGTGGTCAGTGGGGAGCAGACTCCCCCGGGCCAACGTGCACAGATCCAAAGAGCAATTCAGCAAGAGCTCAGCTAACGAGGACGTCTGCAGGCACCACCACCACCGAATATATCCACACAATTAGTGCCAGCGACGAGCAGCCGGCGCTCACA
This sequence comes from Oxyura jamaicensis, assembly GCF_011077185.1. NCBI lineage: Eukaryota > Metazoa > Chordata > Aves > Anseriformes > Anatidae > Oxyura > Oxyura jamaicensis. Next base: position 2,251,189 of record NC_048915.1, read on the forward strand.
GTCACTAACGGAGCTGCACAGATGCAGGCAGCCTCGATCACGGGTGACAGCTTTGGGCATCTCCCCTCGCCCCGGGGCAGGATGCATTTATCCTTTAAGTGGATTCTTCCTGAGCCCTCGTGGGTTGGATCCCGCATTGTCACCAGGGGCTGGTCCGGAGATGCTGCAGGCTGGGACGTCAGGGAGGATGCAGGGCCGGTGACCGACACGTTGCTGCCTTTCAGGTGGAAGAGCAGCGGCTGCTTCATCCCTTGCAAAGCCACCACGTGCTGGGTTGGGAGTGAAATCCACGGTGTGTCACACAGGAGGAGCACAGGGAGCCTGGGCTGGAGGCGGGGGCGGTCGGAAACACAACGCATGGCGCTGACACTTCCAACCAGCGCCTGTCATCGGCTTGAAGGTAATAATGAAAGCCGGGCTTTCTCGGAAAACTTGTGAAAATTAATCTGGGAGAAAAGCTCCTGCCAGGCACTGGGTCAGGGTTTGCATCTCCAGATCCTCTCCTCCAATGATGTCAGAAGCTGACCCTGCAGGGTCATGGGCATGGACAGGGCTGCAGTGCTGCAGCCCCGTGATGTCCCCAGCCCCGCGGGCTGCATCCTGCAGCTGCAGCACAGAGAGAATGCACCCAGGGGTGACGAGGTGCCATATCACAGCGCTACCACCAGCACGATGACAACATAGGGACAAGCCCATCCCCATGCCCTGGTGGCTGATATGAGCGTGGAAGAAAGGATGCTGCTGGTACCTGAGTTGCTCGATCCCTGCATCACCCCCAAAGGGAGCGTCCATAGGGACAGGGACCCTGCACCAACAGCACTAATGCTGAGCTGATTAAAAACAACAAAATAAGCTAATTCCTGGAAAGGATAAGTGCTCCAAAGCACAGGGACCACCAGTTTAGTTTTGGTGCATGTACCACAACAGGACGCAGTCCTGGCCCATCATCACCACTGCCATGGCCACCCAACTGACAGCAGGAACAGCACTGATGTGAGAGCCCCGTGTGACAATCGCGTCCCCTCACTGCCACCTCATTGTCTGCGCTCAGCCAGGGCTGCAAAGCCCACACCAGAGACAGCTGCCACGGGGCAGCAGAGATGCCTCCACCAGCCTCATTGTCCCAACAACTGGAGACGGGGACATCCCCAAACCTCGGTCACCACAGCGAGGTGGCCACCACACACTAGTCAGCCACAGCCAGGTGTCCTGCCCTGAGATGGATGCCGCCCTTGGGACCCTGCAGCCGAGGTGAGCAGCTGTCCCCAGCCCCCTTCACCTATCACCAGGGATGGGAACCAGGTGCTGCCCCTAAAAAGTCAACAAAATGCAGCTCCGTGCATCCAGAGGAGAAACGCTCCAAGCCGTATCACAGCCCCTGGACCAAATCTGCTGTTCCCAGACATGGACGCTGCGTGGACGCCAACCCACCTGCGCACTTGGTGCGGCTGATGAGCGGGGGTCCCGGCTTGCCGGTGCCCCCCTCACCGGGGCGCGTGAGCAGGACGCTGATCTCGTACTCCGTGTCGGGATCCAGGTGCCACAGCTTGTAGGTCTGCATGTTGACGGCGTGCACCTCCGACCAGGGCCCCGAGGTCATGCGGTACTCGATTTCCTTGCGCACGATGGGGCCGTCGCCGATGATGGAGTTGGTGTTGAGCTGGATGATGAGGTAGGTGGAGCCAGCCCGCAGCAGCTGGGGGGGCGCGATGGGTGTGGGGGGCTCTAGAAGAGAGAGGAGAAGCTGTTCTCAAAGCTGGAGCATCCCCTCGCAAAAGAGGGAGCATCCCCCATCCCAGCACCCCAAGCCGCAGGCACCACAACTGACTGCAGGCAGCACATTCACGTCTCTTCCCAAACCAACCCATCTCCATCAGGTCACGGGATAAATTTGATCTCACGCCCAGAGGACAAGCAAAACGCTGACAAGAGATTGACACCGAAATGTCAGAAAGCACAGGCTGATCTTTAAATTTCAGCCTGTGCCATGTGCCCTGCATCTCTTCAGCAGCCTTGGCAGCAATAGGGTTTCACCTGACCAAACTTCAATTATTTTTAGAAGGTGTGCTGCCCAGCGTTCACTAAGGTGCTGTGAAGTTTCACCAGAATTAATTAATTCCAACCGACTGCAGTGAAAAATAAATGAAGGCCATTGGGAAAGGTAGTTTCCAGGTTTTATGCTGAAGCACAGTTTAAGCTCATGCCAGTCACAGCGAACACACACAGTCCTGGTGCCCTGACTGAAACCCCGGCGCAACCAGGGGTGATCAGGAGCCATGGCACAATGCAGAGGGACAGCAGTGGGCAGCACCCACCTTTCACGATGAGCTCGGCGAAGTTGGAGACGCCGGCGCCGCGGCTGGACTGGGTGACGCAGCGGTACAGGTCCTGCTCGCCCTTGGACACCTCGTCCAGCTGGAAGGTGGCCAGGAAGCGCCGGTGGCTGATGTGCTTCACGGAGGCGGCGGGGACCACCTCGCCGCTCTGCCTCTGCCCGGCGGGGAGGGAAAAGGCATGAGGAGAGATCAGCGTGACACCCAGAGGCACCGAACGCGGTCCCAAAGGATGTCACTGATGAGAAGAGGGGGTCATCCTTCTCCCTCCCGGCCCGGTGCATCCTCGCCGCTCACCTGCATCAGGAAGCGCTCCGCCTCGGCGGCCTTGCCGGCGGCCACGCACTGGAAGGTGGCATTCTGCCCCGCGTTCACCTCCACGTCACCCAGGCGGGAGAAGTGGGGGGCTTTGGCTGCCAAGAGACACAAGGAGGAGTCAAGAGGCTCTTGTCTACCCCCAAATCCCCACTGCAGCCCCAAAACACGGCCTGGGGTAGACAAGCTTGGAGCAGGCAGCTTCCTGAGAGCACTGGATGGGCTTGAGGGCCATCTTCATGGCCCAGTAAGCCCACGGCGATCTCCTAGGGCAGGATTCCAGCCTGGCACTGGGGATTTGTGACCATCCCCTTAGGAACCTGTGCTTTGTGGCCAGGGGGACCAGTGAGGTGATCGTCCCCCTGTTCTGCTCTGGTGAGGCTGCACCTCGAGTGCTGTGTTCAGCTTTGGGCACCTCTCTACAAGGACATCGAGGCCCTGGAGCGTGCCCAGAGAAGGGCTACGAAGCTGGTGAAGGGCCTGGGACACAAGTCCTGTGAGGAGCGGCTGAGGGAGCTGGGGGTGTTTGGTCTGAAGAAGAGGAGGCTCAGGGCAGAGCTCATTGCTCTCTGCAACTACCTGAAAGGAAGGTGTGGGGAGCTGTGGTCAGCCTCTTCTCACAGGTAACCAGTGATAGGACCAGAGGGAATGGCCTCAAGTTGTGCCAGGGGAGGTTCAGGAGATGCGAGCCCCACCGCTGACAACAGGACACCCTGGTGCTCACTGTCCCTTGGACTGGCCCACGGGCCACCAGCCCTAGAGCACCCACCACCCACCCGCCTCCCCAGAGCTCCCCCTCACATCCCACCCCACACTCACAGCACGGATAATTCAAGAGCAAGATGTCATCCAAGCCGAGATAGCCGCGGCGCTCGCTGGAAATCACCGCCTCGAAGAGGACCTGCGGCACCAAACACAGGGGTCACGCCTGGCCCGTGGGGTCCCCTAGCCCAGCACGCAGCCTTTGGAGGCGACCCCATCCCCTGAGCAAAGGGATTTTAACACACGTTGACAGCAGGAGACGGAGAGCCGGGTCCGTAACACATGGGGAGGGTCTCGGGGGGGCTCACCTGGTACTCGTTGGGCCAGAACAAGCTGACGGCCAGCTCCGCCTGGTGCCACTGGCGGCCGTGGGAGCCGGAGGCGTTCCAGACGGCGCTGCCCACCGGGCCCCCCGTCACCCGCACGTAGGCGCTGAGGGTGCCGGGGCTGTGGCCGTCGCGGCTGTACATGAAGTAGCTGAACTGCAGGCAGTGCGTGTCGTTCTCGCTCAGCGCCTGGAAGAGCAGGTGAGCCCGCTGGCCCGCGGCGTGCTGCGAGGCGTTCACCATCAGGTAGGAGCCTGTGGCCGGGGTGGGGAAGCAGGGGGGAGAGGAGGGAGAGCGTGGAGCGGCGCCTCTCTCCTCCGCCTCGCCCCCAGATTTGGGGACGGGGAGGGTGGCACCCGCGGGAAGGAGATGGGAGCGAGGGGACCCCGAGGATGGACCCCAAGGGAGCGAGGGATGCCGGAGCCCCAGGCAGCAGTACAGTGCCAAAACGGGACCCAGCAGCTGGACAAGGAGGGAAGGATCAAACCCGCTGCCCCCAGGACAAGCTGCTCATGGCCCTGATCCCCCCAGGACACCAGGTCATGCTGCTTGTGCCACCAAGCCCGTTAGTGGCTTTGATGCCACCAGAGACTGCCCTGCACCCAAAGCCACCAGCAATGAGCCTAGAGGTGCCAATGCTCGCTCCAAGGCCACCAAGAATTCCCCATGAGGACCAAAAGCCCAAAGGGGACCCAAAATGTAGCATCCACCCCCCAGGCTGTGCCCCAAAATCCCAGGGTCCCACAGCTGGACCTCACCCCCACCCCACAGCAAGGACCAGACTATTAATATTCCTCCCACTTTAATAACAGCAGGCGCTGTAAGTAACAAAGCCAGGCCATTTATTCAAGTCAACCGTTGTTTTCCTGACAGCAGCCCGTTAATTATTAATAGCTCTCACCGCTGTTTAATTTACATGAATTCACACACTTCTCTCCCAATAACCCCTGGCGAGCAGCTCAACCAGAGCATGGGCACCAACGGAGCCTAACGAGGGCTGGAGGACACCCGTCCACCTCCCCCGGCACGTGGGAGCTGCACCCATGAGTGGCCCCGAAGGACCCAACAGGCCCCATCTTCACCTGGGGAAAAGCAGCTCTGGCACCACACCGTGACATCCTTCAGAGCTAGGAACCAGAGGGATGGAGCTGAGGGGTGGCCAAAAGGGGAAAGAAATCACCAGAAAGCAAAAATTGGGCCAGATCCACCCATCCACACTGCCACCAGGCATCCCAGCCTCTCCAGGCAGGTGCTCGGGGTGAAATAAATTAATTTTCTCAGATAATACAAATGTATTTCATGGACCGAGGGGAAGCCAGTGTGCAGCTACTCCTTCTGGGTTTTATTTGGTTGTTTTTTCCTTTCTCCCCTGAAAAATTCTTCCTGCACAGATGAGAGCAGTTCCACTTGGGCCAGAGGACGCCAACACCGAGAGCCGACAACTCCACCTGCAACCTCTGCCCGCCCCATCTTCCGGGCTCTCATCGATAACTGAAGCCCTTCCTCCTCCTGCCCACAAACAAAACAGAGCCAGAGGACATTAAAAGTAAAAGACCAAGACTAAAATTAAACCCCCTGAAAAGTTATTTTAAAGACGGAGAACGTCCATTAGCTCAGCTGGGACTAGACACCCCTGGCTCCGACGGCAGCAGAGCTCGTCTGGCAAGGCTTCCCACACTCAACGTTTTCCTCCTTGGTTTTCTCTCTTGGTGTTGCTGCAATGGAAAAACCAGGCTGCCGCTGCCTGCTCTGGCAGTAACGATGCATCCTTGCAATGCCTTTTCCCTAAAAGTGACGGGCGCCGACTCCCAGCATTGCCTCCACCTGAAGCCCCCGCACACAGGCTGGGTATTTTAAATGCTAGAGAACAAGGAGAGGTTTCCCCTGAGCTTGTTTGCTGGTATTTTTCCAATTTTCAGCCCGTTTCTGGTTGTTTTCTAAAGCAGCCCGATTACAAAGGCAGCATGGCCCTGGCTGGGTGCCCCCAGGAGCAGCACCAGCACATGGGGAGCTCCAGGAGGTGGTGGGACCGCAGCACTCGGTCCCAGCGCGATGGGCAGCCCCAGGGGGCTTGAAATGAAGAATTATCCTACTGCTGCCAGCAGAGCTGGGGAGGCAAAAATCCCCTTCAAAAATCAAAATAGGGGAATTATTTGCAAACCTCACACAAAACAGGCAGCTTCAACAGCCCCAGGAAGGGGACGTGGCTGGGCTGAGGATGGAGGCAGCCCTGCGAGCATCCTTCCCTCCACGTCCCTCCTTTCCCCGGCCGCGCCGAGTCCATTAACGCAGGCGGCTCGATCGATGCCGCGCCTCGTTTGTTAAATCCTTTCTCCGCCGTTCAATCCAATCTAAGGGTGGTTTTAATTGACATGCTGGCCCAGCGGGCTGTCACCCCACTTCGTCACTGCAAGTAATGAGCCAGCCCCCCCCGGAGACAAGCAGCCCCTCTGCTCGGCTGGGAGGACACCGGCAATTTAATTTAATTTAGTTTTCAGGTGGGCTTTTAGGGAAAAGTCCAACTGCTCGGTGGAGAAACAGAGGAGTCTCAAAAGCACTAAATAATATCTCAAATGAAAACAGAAATAAGTTTCCAGCTATGTTCCCGATGGGAAAAACATCAATTTGTTAGGCTAAAGTTGTTGGCAAGACACGTCTGAAGGTCTGAGCTGCAAAAGCAGCTCTGCCTGCATGGGCTGCACGCAGGAAGCCCTGGACCTGTCCCTGCAAAGTCCTTGTGCAAGGTCCCCAGCCTTGTTTTCCCATTTTGGGGACATCATCCCTTCCTTGCGATTCAAACCAGGTCTTCAAGGACAACTCAGCACCTCCGGCAGCCTCGGCTCCAAATTGCAGAGAGGTCGGAGGCGCTGCCGTGCCCCACCCCCCCCCCCCCCAGCACTTTCACATCTCGCTAAGATTTTATTGTACAAAACCACAGAAAGGGGAATAAAAATAAAAGGAGAGAGCCATTAAGAGGCAGCGAGGCAGGCATGTGAAGCATGCACCAGCACCCAATTTCTGCAGAGCCACAGGACGAGCATCTCCCCGGGGAGCCCCGGCATCAAGGGCTGGCCAGCCCCCACCACGGGGCGCTTGGAAATGCCACAATAACTCTGCCTAGGAGCAAAACCAAGGTTATTTTTGTCCAAGGTTTTTACAGATATGCAGCAGGAGCTGGCTGGGAATGGAAGCAGGGCTGCAGCTGAAGCAGAGGCACCAGGGTGGCAGCAGTGGGGATGATGTTGGGCGCACGGAGCAGTTTGATGCATGAAGATAGGGAAGAGACAAGCAGGGATCCACGGAGGGATTTGTCCAATATCACTGAGTTTGGACAGAAAACTTTCTGATGCTTTTGCAGTGCAAACCTAGAAAAGAAAGCCACTCAAAAAAACAGACCCGTGCTCCATCCTGCCCCAGTTCTATCCAACAGATTCATGCAGAGATTGACCCAAGCATGTTTTATTCGGATGCTCATTAAACAAATTCCAACCCACATCTCAGTCCCGGTGCCCAGCACAGCAGCACCACGGCAGCGGTGGCGCAGCCTGCCCCGGCTCTCCGCTGCTCTCCCTTAAAAGAGCAATAACGAGCTGAAAAAGCAAGATAGCAACGTGGGAGAGACCCATCCGTCTTCTTTATGTGAAAGAGGGAGACGAGTCAAGACAGAAAGAGAGGAAAAAAAAAAAACAAACACAACAAGAAAACAAAAAGAAAGAGGGAAGAAAAGGTAGAGGCGGGTGGCCGGCAGCCAGCATCCGCTCAAATAAATCCTGCACTCCTTGAAATTGGCTGATCTCCAATAAAAACTCATTTTAATCCAGGACCACGAGACTCCTTTGTAAAGTGCTCCCTGGAGAGGCCATGGCGCTGTGAAATAGCGTTCATCTACCACGCTGCCAGGGGGGCGAGCGGCACGGTGCTGCCTGCACTTTGTGCCCCTGTCTGCAAACAGCCCGTGGGGCTCTTGGGGACCCCCTGGTAAGGGGCTGAGCACCCCATGGGTGCCACCCGCCTCTCCCTGATCAGCATCGGGAACAGGGGCACTTCCCGGGGCCAGATCCTGCCCTGCCACACGCTCTTGTAGCTCAGCACCGCAGACGGCTGCACCCCTGAGTTCCAGCAAAATAAACAGGTCAACTCTTTGCTTCCATTTAAGACCCCACTTCTCATTAATCTGTGATTACATCCTTGAGCAAAGCAAGCAGCCCCAGCTTCGTGGCCAAGCACGGTCTCCACCTGACCCCTTCAGCCCCCCAACAAGCCCCCAGGCTTTGAACTGCAGCAGCTCAGCGCAGCTCTTAAAATTACAGCAGGAAACCGAAGAGAAACCCCAATTACAGGCTGGAGACTCACCATCATCCACCCCCAGCATCCCCTCCCCAGCTCCGCTTCCCATCTTGCTGCCCCTAGGTGAGCCCTATCAGAGCACAAATTAGGTTAATTCGGTTTACAGCAATTATTTGGACAACCGTCGGGGAGGAGCTGCCAGCAGCCCTACAGCCCCCGTGGGCGGCTGAGGCTGGTTTGCGGTGCCCGGGACGTGCTGGCCCCATGGCACATCCCCAGCTCTCCAAGCCGGTGGAGGCTGCTGCCTTCGGGGATGCTCCCCACGGACGATGGGAGAAATCCTGGATCAAAAAGGTGTTGGGAAGAGGAGAAGATAAACGAAGAGGGGATTAGCAGAGAGGAGAAGCAAGCCGAGCCCAAGGCAGAAGAGCAGCTAGAGGCAGGCTGATGGAGCGGTGACGAGATTTCTAAGAAGCAGTGAATGACAAGCCATTTTTACTCTCCAGCTACAAACCAGATTTTCCCTTTTTTCTGCCCAGCCTCAGGGTGGGATCTGGCTTCTGGGTACCTCTCGGGGTCATTGGGCATGGGGACAGCTCCGGAACACAGCGCGGAGCTGGGGTGAGCAAAGCCCCCGAGCAAAACACCCACTCCAACAGCCCAGCCATCGGAGCAAGGAGCTGGACCCACAAAATAAGAAGAGTGGCTCCAAAGCAACGAGATTTTTAAAACGATGAGAAATTCAATTCGTATTTTTATCCTCCAGCTCACAGCCAAAAGCCTCTCCCCACACTGCAAGAGCCAGAAACACACTTCTCCCTTTGCCACGGCTCCCGGAGATGGGACCTTCTCACGAGCACCAAGGAATGAGCAGATGGATGCCCCAGCAGGGAGAGCTGCTGCAGGTGCCTTCAGAGAAGGATTTTGGGACTCCCGTGCTGGCGAGACAGGGCAGGGGCTGCAGATGCAACACTCCACAACAGATGGGGAATTTGGCACCATCAGCTCGGGCGCACATCGCAGGAGATGCTGCAGAGACCCAGGCGAGCTGCTGCCATCCCAGCGCCACAGTGGGGAGAGCCCAGGGCTGCAGGGACAACTCCCTGCAGTGGCAGCAGGGCCCCATGTCCCATGTCCCCAAGCTGTGACGCCCCCGGGACCACTCAGCATCCTGTTGTGCCATGCCAAGGACCGACAGAGCTCATCACACCTCGCCATCAGGCACAGCAGCACCCCGACCCCAAAACGGAGGATAAATCACAACCCAAGTGCCCCAAGGGGTGCTTCCCATCCCAGGCTCCCGGGCAGAGGATGGGTTTGGGGCAGATGCCCGTGGGGCCAGGACTCACCGTGGGGCAGGTCAGCCGTCAGGTGCGGCATCATGTAGCTGCGGACCAGCTCCCACCCGAAGTCATCATCCTCGCCCTGGCTGTACTCGCACTGGGTCAGGTCGTCGTCCTCCTCGAATGTGCAGCCCGCTGCAGACAGACAGATGCATCAGTGCCCCTCCAAACCGGCTGCTCCCTCCCCAAAAGCCATGCCAGGATGGATGCTGCTGCATCCCAAAGCATGGGGGTGGTGTGGGCATCTCTCCCCCCGCTCTCACTCCTGCCAATGCGGGAGCAGAGCTGCCCCGTGCAGCCGCAAATGCTGCCAGGGGTTGGGCAAGGACAGGACCCATCGGCTGCCTGCAGCTGGCACCCCCATGCCCCTTTATTTGTGCTGGGGGCTGTTGTTTTTTTGCCTTGCAAAGAGCAAACCCAAAAGCTGTGCATCCCCGAGCTGTGGGGCTCCGCATCCTTCCCTTCCCCAGCCCTCCCTCTCCAGCCTTCCCCTCCGTGTGCCAGCCCCTGGGCTCTGGGGAGCTGCTCCAGGCCGGCTCATTAACACTGCCCCATTGTTCTGCTAAATTCACTGATTACAAGCACTGGGGCTCCAGTGATAATTAACATGAGCCCCTAGGCTGGCGAGGGCAGGCACGTTAGGAAAGCCCTGAGCAAGCAGAAAGAACAAAGACAAACATCCCCTAACGGGCCAGCGGGAAAGCAGAGCCTGGGCCGGGGTGTGTTTTGGGGGGTTTTGTTCTTTTTTTTTTTTTTCATATTTTAACCCCAAATTACATCAGTTAATCCTCCCCACTGCTGGGGCATTTGTGCTTGTAGGGCTGGTGCAGGTCATGCTCCCTGCCCAAGCAAGCAGGGGACACACAGACAAGTGTCTCCTGTGCAAAGCCACCCATGGTGGGGACACCGCTGGGACCGTGGCAGGGTCAGCATCACCCCCTTGGGGGCAATGGGATGGAACTAGACTGGGATCTTCCCCTACAGGACTACAGCAGGGACCTAGGGATGCCTTTTTGCTGCAAACAGCCCCAAAACAGCCACGTTGCCAAGTCAAACCACAGCAAAAAAAAAGCCTGTAAGACTTGAAAAAAAAAATTGTCTCCCAACACTTTCATATATGAGAACAGATTTGAGGCTTTTTCTCCTTTTCCACTCAGTTTTTTAAAGCACCAACTACAGCGTCGAGCTCTTTTTCTCCCCAGAACCACGCGAACGGGAAACTTCTTTCACAAAGACTAAAAGCACATCCTCTCCTATTCATAGGACCGAAGGAGCGGAGCCCTGACAGTTTTCTCAAATCCCTCTCTAAATGGGCCGTTTGTGCTGCTCAGCTCCCAACGCCGACCCCGCCGCTGCCGCGCCTGCCGTGCCCACGCGCGGATGCGGCCCCGGCTGGTTCCCATCACCAGAGCTTAAAAAGCCTGAAGCTTGGCTTGGCTTCCTAATGGAAGGGGAAAAAAAAAAAAGAAATCTGTCAAAATTTTCCATGAAGGAAGGGAAAAAAAAAAGGCAAAATAAGTGCTGGAAATTTTTCAGTGCCAAGTGATGCCAAAAAAAAAAAAAGTGTTTCCTTCCCAAGTCTGTTGAGATGGGATATTGTAGGAGGGAAAAATTCGTTCATGGGGTTGCGTTATCCTGCCCGAGGAAGCAGAGGGAAAGCAGCAGGACCCCGCAAGTTGCTTGGGGCTGCAGAGCCCCATGTCCCAGAGAAAAGGCATTCCCGAGGCTCTGCTCCCAAAGACCATTCCCACCATCAGGGCAGATGCAGCCTCCTCCTGCACTTGCACGGTGCAGACCCCTGGGCTCTGCCCAGCCCCTTCTCCCTCCCCAAAAGGGGCACCCAGCCCTGACACCCCAATGTCCCAAGCATCCTCCAGCAGCTGTGACAAGTCCAGCGGGGCATGGACAGAGCTGGCTGCTCCCGCGCTGAGCTGCTCCCCAAAAATTAAGGGTTTATCGACATGCTTAGAACCAATACCAGCCTTCCCAGCAACCGAAAATCCCCTTCTGCACACACAGGGATGGTTTTACCCATCCCTGCTGGCAGCGGGATGTGGCTGGCAGGAGTCATTCCAAGTCCAGATGCTCCTGAAAAATCCCCAGGTGGAAGCACAGAGCCCCGTACCCCAGCCCCTTGCCTTGGTTCGACGCCAGGGTAAAAGCAGCTTGGCGCGGGGCTAAACGCAGCGAGCGCCACAGGAGGAGCGGCTCCAACTGCAAGAGCAGATAAAAATACCACCGAGGGCATGACTGCCTGGTCCCGACGGCTCAATGCAGCCCAGACGATGCTCGAATGTCCCAAATTAGCCTAACCCCCCCCCCCAAACAACAAGGGAAGGAGCAGAGGACTGCAGGGACACGACAGATCCATGCAGAGGAGGGAGGGAAAGGACGAAGAAGCGCGCAGTTGACGGCGTCTCATTAAATCCCCGCGTGGACGCCTGCCCACCAGCCTGCCGGGCGCTCTTTTATCCACCGAGGCTGTGCCGCTCTCGTTTTGGAGTTAATTACACACTTAAACCTTCGCTGTTTAACCTCCTGCACTGCGGGACGCGCTCCGTGGGCTTCCCCTTGCTTTTATGGAGTGGCCTCGAAAAGGCGCCCGCGCCAACGGGGCCGCCCAACGCCCTCCGGGGCTCGGCCGCTGGCTTCAAAAGGGAGGCTTTATTCAAAAGGGAGGCTTTAAAAGGGAGGCCACAGCCGAACCGTGCTTCAGTTTGTGCCCGTTGCCTCTCGTCCTGTCCCTGGGCACAACTGAAAGGAGACCGGCTCCATCCTCTCAACGCCATCCCCGCAGATATTTATACACATTGATGAGCTCTCCTCTCAGTCTCCTCTTTTCCAGGCCAAACGGGCCCAGCTCTCTCAGCCTGGCCCTGTACAACACGTGCTCCAGTCCTCTCATCATCTCCATAGCCCTCCTCTGGACTCGCTCCAGTAGCTCCATGTCCCTCTGGTACTGGGGAGCCCAGGACTGGACACAATGCTCCACGTGTGGCCTCAGCAGGGCCGAGCAGAGGGGCAGGATCACCTCCCCCAGCCTGCTGGCAACGCTGCCGAATGCCCCCCGGCATCGCGTTGGCCTTCTTGGCCACAAGGGCACGTTGCTGCCTCCCGGTCAGCCTGCTGTCCCCCAGGACCCCCAGGTCTCTCCGCAGAGCTGCTCTCCAGCAGGTCACCCCCAGCCTGTCCTGGTGCTTGGGGTTATTCCTCCGGAGGTGCGGGGCCCTGCACTTGCCCGTGTTGAACTTGATGAGGTTCCTCTCGGCCCAGCCTGTCGAGGTCTGTCTGAATGCAGCACGGTGTTCGGGGCTACCAGCCGCTCCTTCCACAGCTCCACAGCCCCTCAAAGCCCCGAATCCCTCTGATTTAAGTCCCCACAGCTTAAATGCCCCTTTAGTCCAGGCAGAATGGAGCTGAGTACCCAACCAGCTGCATTTTGCACCCTCAAAAGGCCTGGGACACAAGTTAACAGCCACGTGCAAATAACCTCCTGCGTTACACACACCAGCGATTACAACAAACCCGCTCCCTGCCTCTCCTCCTCTCCCCGCTCTGGCGAAATAGAAACGTTTAAAAAAAATTACTGATTTCCTGGACCCGATAAAAGCTGATTAGAAGAATATGGAAAGCAGCTCCATTAAAATTCTTGCCAGTAGTTTGTTTTGCTTCTCCAAATCATTTTAAATATTGCATTTAATAGAAAAATAATTTGCTCAGCTGTAAGAAACATCAATTTGCAACTTGAAGCCTTGTATATTAGCCAAAGAAGCTAATGCGTAAACATTAGCAGCTCCAATAACGCATGGGGTTTAGCCAATGCAATTCCAGGGAGAGAACAGCCAGATATTAAGACACAGGATTTGCATAATAAGTCACTTATGCCTGATAACCTCGGTGTTTGGAAAGCGCAGGACTAAGAGAACAATATCCGTCTACCAGCAAATACAGAAGTCATAAATCTGTTTTTGGGCCTGTTGAAGACTCCCTTTATGGGTTTCACCTGCAAAGCCCCCGCTCTTGAGCCCCTGCAGAGCCGCGGGTCGGGACATGGAGACCCAGATCCTTTGCAGACCCCTGGGAGCCTTCAGGGAGCAAATGCAAGGCAGAAAAACGCAACGCTGGGAGAACGCAACGCAGAAAGGGGCTGGCTGCAGGCCACCGAGCTGCAACGCGAGAGCTTTCATAATTAACCATCGCTTAATTAACAAAGTCAGGGCTGCCTCTTCTACGGCATCGGAAGAAAAAACAAACGCAGGCTTTTGGAAACCTCCGTCCTGCAGTTATCGATTGCTCACGGCGCAATTACAGCCCTCAGGGCTGACGTGCAGGCACCTCTCACCCACCTGGCCTTGAGGGGGAAAAAAATGGCAAAAAAAAAAAAAAAAAAGGGGGGGGGGGGGGGCCATGGCCGTGGTGAAGGCTCCGTGAGGGCAAAATGCTGATTTTAGGGAAGCAACAAGCACATGGGATGCCCTGAGCACATGGAGATGCTCCCCAGGACGGGTCGGGGCAGCAAAATAAGCATCCCCGGGACAGACACAGGGGCAGCAGCATCATGGCAGCCTTGTGGGGCTCCATCAGCAGCCCGAGCTGCAGAAAACATCAGGGAAAATAAAGGAAAAAGAGGGGTTTTTGAATAAATCCCCCTCTAGAGGGAGGGATGTAGACTCTTGCCCTCCAGGTACCTCCTTGCTGCAGTGAGGAGCAGCACGCCAGAGGGCAAAGCCTCCAGTGATGGAGCGCATGGTGGTGCTGGGGGGGCTCAGCCCCATTATTTATGGCCTCACAACACCCAGAGCGGGGCCACCCGTGGTTGGGAAGAGCTGTGCACCTGCAGCACGATGGGGGCTGCAAGACAACAACCCCCGTGAGATGGCTCTGAGGAGCTCAGTTCCCTGCAGCAGTCCCAAAACATCCCTGTGCTGCAACCCCAAAGGGGAAAAAAGCATCCCGGCCCTGTAAGAGAAGTGGGCAGGAGGAGGAGGAGAGGGGAGGAAGGTCAGGGCAGACCAGGAGCACATCCCATTGCAAAATCCAGGTTGGCATCACCCTCCCTGGCTGGGGTGAGCCGTGAAAAACAAGGAAGGGAGAGCGATGCACAGGCTTAAAGGTGGCAACCGGGCTGACGTGAGCAAGCCTCCTGCCTGCTTGCGCCCCCCGCAGAATCCCCCATGGCAGAGAAAACAGGGAAAAGGTGCACAATACAGCCAAAAAAAAAAAAAAAACACACATCAGCAGGGGGTTCAGCAGGACTCCATCCACCTGCAGAGTGCTCTTGGGGTCTCCATGCCCCCTCTGTGCTGCCAGGGGCAGACAGCGAGCTCCCAGCCCCACAGCCCCGTGCCCCTTCGTGCATCAGGTAACAGCTCCAGGTCCCCGTGCAGGTGCCGGCACCAGAACAGCTGTCGCTGGGGGCCAGCACGTCGTAAATCCAGAGCCACGAGAGCCCTCCGCTGCCTTCCCTCAACAGCTTATTTATTGCTTTTAATACCTCCCCTCCGTCGCTCGCAGCGCTGTCTGCAAAGCCAGGTTTGCTCTGCAAATGGCCTGTGTCATTTGTCAAAAAATTGAATTTCCCTTTCCTCCAGAATACAAACAAGCTTTCGGGAGGGCTCTGCCAGGCTCAGAGCTCCCCCACGTTGTTTCCAAGGCCTCTGAAAACTCAGCAGCGAGGTGCCCGGGTGCTGAGCTGAGGTCTGGCCAACTCGCCGCACTGAACCACGACGTGCAGTGAACCCAGCGCCTTGAAAGCAAAACGCTGAGCTTTCAAAACCCCGAGATCTGTCGCAAACACATGAGCCCAGCACCGAGTGCTGGGATTGCTCCGCATCCTGGCCATTGCACAGCCTCATTCCTCCCTTTTCTCCTTCATCTGTTGCATCGCCCCAGCTTCTCCCACGCAGGGACCTGCTCATCGGGGCTGGGTTTTGGGCAAGCCCTGGGGATGCCCCCAGCAGGCAGGACAGGGCCCCGTGCACCCCGCCAGGCGGGCAGCAGCAAATGGGCAAGAGCCCGGGGTGTGTTACCAAGTAAGTGATAAAGAGAAATACTTTCTCCCCATGCACAGATGCGCTGCTTTAGTTTGATGCTGTTAATGCAAAAGTAAAGCAGGCCGGTTGGTGGCCGTGGGAAAAAAAAAAAGAAAAAAATCGATGGGACTTTATCACCCAGCGAGGAGGCAGACAGCGACCGTGAGGCTGAAAATACAGCTAAAGAAAAATGAACAGCACGGGGAGAGTCCTTGGGAAAAGGCAGGGCTGGGCAGGAGCCCTGCAGCCCACCACGTGCAGCACCACCACCGGTGCCAAGTCAACAGCGGCCCTCCCTGCTCCACTACCACCATCAGGCAAATTGCAGCTGATGATTACGTGAGAAGCCTTTATTCAGCTAATTACACGGGGCATTAATGAGTCTAACAGGTCCCTGCAGCACCACCGACGGCCGCAGCCCCACGGTGCATCCCCAGGGCTTGCCCAAAACCCAGCCCCGATGAGCAGGTCCCCAGACGCGGGGACCCGGCCGATGCTGCCGCAGCTCCGTGTCCCCGCTCCCTCTGGTGGCGGTGGCACCGCACGGCGCTGCCCCCGCCGCCGAGCCGCAGCAGAGCCCTCGGCACCCCCAGATTTGGGGTCGGGGGCGCGGGGATGGCCTCAGGAGGGTGCAGCCCCACGGGCACTGCTTTGGGGAGGGGGAACTGGGGCGCAGAATAGCCGGAGCCCCCCCCCCAAAGCTGTGTGGGTGTCCCCGGGATGTCACTCCCAGCCCAGGACCTCGGGTGAAGCCGGGGAGCTGCTGGGGACAGGAGGCAGCCAACAAGTGCTCTGCCAGCACCTCGCAGCCCACGGCACGCAGGTGAGGGCAGCGCTGGTGACTGCAAGACACCAGCCAGGCTGTGTGCCCCCAGCACCAGCTTGGGGAGGGGATGGGGCTGTCCCTGAGCTCCGGAGCAGCGCTGGACTTTGGATCCACGCAGAGGGTGTAGCAGAAGCCGCTCCCAGCGCCAGGAAAGGAAAGAGCTCGACAAACACCCAGCGCAGCTCAGGCAGCAAGAGGGAAGTCCCTGCGGCGCCTGCCAGCTCCCACCATCCCTCCTCCTCCTCCTCTTCCTCCCCAGGGCTGCCCTGTGGGGGTGAAAGCAAGGACGAGCAGGTCCCCGTGTCCTCAGGATGTCCCACGGCCGTGCCAGGTCTGGGCACCCACCCGGATGCGACCCCACGCTAAAAAAAAAAAAGAAAATCAACAGCAGCCTCTGCCAGGCAGCCAGGGAGCGGGGTTTGAAGAGGCCATCTGCGGCGGAAAGGGAGCGCTCCGTCTCCAGGACGGATTTATTTTAAGGCTGCCAACAAGGAGGCAATCAGCCCAGGGGGGGAACGCGCTGGGAATCCTCCTCGCCCAGGTCTCCCCGGGCCACAGCTCCAGCCTGGAGGGAAAAAAAAACTCGGTTTCCCCATGCTCTGCAGCCTGGAAGGGCACGGCGAGCCTTCGGGATGGGCAAGGGCCACGGCACGAGACCCTCTCCAAATCCACGCGGGGTGGAAGCGTGCCCTGCACGAGGCTGCTGCTCCTCCTGCTCCCGGGGGATGGGGCACGGTGGGGACCCCACAGCCACGGGAGCGGTGCCCAAAGCCAGCTGCAAAGCAACCCCCCGGCTGCCATCGGGGAGAGGAGGAGGTTTGGGAATCTGACATTTAATCACGCAGTAACGAAAGGTTCCCAGACATGTCTAATAAGACAATTATAGTGCATGTTAATAATAGATTATTAAAAAGCTTATTTATGGAGGTTTAAGCAGGCAGATGGCAGGGCTGTGTTGATAAGGCTCTCCCGAGCCCTGCCACCTCCCAGCTCTGAGCATGCGGAAGGGATTTACCTGCCCCTGCCTCCAGCCCCGCACGCTTAACCCCTGCACGGCTGCTGGCAGGGAACAGCCAACACCTGGGGGGGGTACATGGACAGGAGGGAATTTTGGGGGGTGCACCCCCTGGTAGGAAGAGGGTAAGCAGAGCACTGGGGGGCTCAGGGCTCCATGCACCATGCCAAGAAGTGGTTGTGAGCAAAAAAAGCTTCCTTCCAGTGCAATCCGGGGTACACCGTCCCCAGCAGCTGGCAGTGGGGAGGCAGGGGCTGGAGCGGCTGCGGCTGCCTTTGTCTTCCGGGGCCAGATCCTGCTGGCTTCATGCAGGGAAAACTCCCCAGGAAGCTGGGATTTGGATGGTTCGTCTTAGTTTGGATAAGAAAGGAAAAAATGTTCAGCGCGGGCCAAGAGGTGACTCACCAGGATCCCGGGGCAGGTCCAAGCACCCGCCTGCAGCCGGGGAAAACACAACCCAGGGAGAGCAGCACCAGCTCCGGAGAGGGGAGAAAAGGGCAAGAGCAAAGCAAACAACTGCAAGCCTCTGGGGGAGAAAAGCAGCGCTGCAGCCCTCCACCACGGGTATGGAGCCACAGCTCCGGCTCCATGCATGGGCTCTGACACCACCGAGCATCCCCAAATTGTGCTTCACCCCCACGGACAGCGAAGTCTGCCTCACTCTGGCTCTTGGGGAGAGGGGACCACACGAGACAGCCAAAAATAGGGGAGCACGGGAGCAGAAAAGCTCAACCCCGGGCACATTCAGGGACACTGACACGAGCAGGATTTTTCAGAGCACCCCAGGAGGGACGTGGTGTGCCCACACCGTCCGGGTGCTGCAGGACCTCACCCCAGTGCCCACCAGCAGCACAGAGCACAGCTTAAAAAGCCCAGAAATGCAGCAAAAACAGCAAGCAAAAATTCTTCCCAACACAGCAGAACAGGCAGGGAGGAAAAACCATCCCATGCCCAGCACCAACGAGGGGGTTGCCGGCAAAATAAGCCCCCAAATCCGTGCCGGCCCCTAGGGTCCTGACCCCTGCGTGGGGACGCTGAGCTGCAGCATCCCCCATTGTCCCCAGCATCCCCCATTGTCCCCAGCATCCC
>NC_048915.1:2289516-2446359 GCF_011077185.1 Oxyura jamaicensis
GGTCAGGATGTCTGAGGGGTGTGGGGGGGTTGGGGGAAGGGGTAACAGGGTTTCTGTGGTAATGGGGTGCCAGGGTGCCCTCTGAGGGAGAGGGGTTTGGGGGGGTGTCAGGGTTTCTATGTTAACTGGGGGGTCAGGGTGACTCGGTCCCTTCTGGGGGGGATTGGGGAGAAGGGTGCCTGGGTCTGTGGTAACAGGGGGCCTGTGTGCTAATTGGGGGTGTTATGGGGATAATGAGGGTGTCAGGATGCCTGTGCACCATTTGGGGGCCCTGTTTTTAGGGGGTGGGTCCCCATGGCCCTCCCCTGGCCCCTGAGGGATGGGTTCCCCTTAGGGCAAGCACCCCCAGTGCGAGCCCAGCTGTAAAATCCCCTTGGCAGCACCTGCAGCCGTGGCGGGGGGCGCAGCCCAGAGCCCCCCGCGTGCAGGTGCTGGGGTCTGCACCCAAACACCCGCTTCCTCCTGAGCACCCATGGGTGCCTGGCTGTGGGGCTGGGGGAGGGAAATGGGGGGAGCCGCAGCAGGCGTGGGCGGCCTTCCCCCGGAGTCGTGCTCGGTTCATAACGTGTGCTTTACGTGTGCTGTTCTAGTCAGGACACCTGGCTGCATCTAGAGGTCTTGGATCCTGCTCCACCAGGACTTGCCCAAGACATTCAAGTATGGATTTTCAAGAGAAAAACAAATTATTTTTTTTTTTTCCTCCCCCTTTTCCCAACATCTAAAGCCGCCGGCCTAATGAGGGTTGGCATCTTTACAAGAAACCCAACTTGAAGTCTTGTTTAGGAAGACTGAGTGGAATATGGATTTCCTTGTTATTAGCCAAAAGAGGCAATTATTATTTTTGCTTTAGAAGTGGAGAAGAGGAATCTGTTGTAAAAGTTAGTCCCAGAGCACAAAAAAAGGCTCGTTAAGCTTTTTCTACTGGTTTTACTGGCAGGTGGACATAACAGGTTTACAAGACGAATAAAAGCCGCTGTTAAAACAAACAAGTGTGCACGTGTCAGTGTTTTGACCAACCCAGCTTCAGGTGATACTGAAGATTGGCCATAACTAGAAAACAAAGTGCTCAAATATTTCTGTTTCAGGTCTGCTGTGCATCCTTGAAGGTGCAGGGGGAGTTGGTTTTCCTCTTGCTGTACAAAACCTCCAAAGGAAATGTTTCAGACAGATGTCAGAGGGAAAAAGACTTTAAGAACAGACATAGAACTGCCAGATTACTTGTCTGATACAATTAACAGATTTGTCTTCTTGTTTTATTGGAAAATACCTATCAAGGACCAGCCCTGCCATCCCAGCTGAATATTTGGAAATAGTCTGGAGGGATGCAGTGTGGTGGCCAGAGTTGATTTGTGCGTGAGCCTGAGCAGCCAAAGCTTGGAAGGTCAGACCTGTGGCATCTTGAGTGTGAGTTGTAATGGGTGCTTCGGGGCAGAGAGGGGGAAGGAGGGCACAGCCCTAAAATATCCTGAATGAGATGCCAAAATGACTTTGGCTCTGGAGCTACGTGTAGGTTCACTTGGGGGAGACAGAGTTCAAAAGTTGCAGGTAGAGGGATACAGGAACTACTAGTGGTTTGTATTTAAATTCTAGTTTGACAACAATTTACTCAAACTTCAGATCTTACGTCCTTCTGCTTGGGTCAGTCTTGCTCTGTGCTTTTGCCAGGTTACTCTACCGTTGGCTTTGTTTGCCCTCTGATCCTTTCTCCTCAGCTTACTCTTAGCAAATGATTAGGAATGACTGCACAGTGTTTAATTTAAAGAGTCTTCCAGTTTCTTCTGAAAACTTGTGGGCTATCTTCAGTGCTCAGCCTGCAGGAGATTAGCCTTGCAGCATTTTAGCAGTTAAGCTGAAATGCTACAGCAAAAGGATGAAACTGGAATGTGATTCGGTAGAGTCCTAAAAGCTTAGCTGGGTCTCGGTTGCTGCTAATTGTAATTGAAGCTTGCAATTCAAAGCCTTGGAGCAGTGTTTACTCGGGGGAAGGACAGGAAAATAAAAATCCAGTTCCTGTAGGATTCTCCATTTCAATTTGCAATTTCTAGTTGTATGCTCATAGTTTTCATATTTTTTCTTCCTCAGACCTGCAGTGACAACTGGAGCCGTGCATGGCAGCAGTAGGTGCATTAAGTGACCAGAAATTGGACTTTATCTTCTGCTTTTTTATCTTCTAAAAACATGCTAAAAGCTAGCAGTAATAACTTAAGAGCTGAAAGTTTTCATGGGGGGCAAAACCAATTTGTAATCTTGCCCTAGCTTTAAAAAAAAATAGTTCTACTCATGTGCTCACCTGCCCTGCATCAGCCTGAGCAGCTGTCGAGCACGCATGGCTTCATCCTGTAAAATCCTTGCAAGTTGGAGGGACGCAACTTCTCCAACACGTTGAGGGACAGAGATCAAAGCTAAAAGCTTCAACCTTCAGTTCTTTCATCTAGCCAGGCTCAAAATCTGTGTCTGTTGCCTAAAGAGAGGTGATCTGATTTCCCTGGGCCTTTCCCACCAGGATATTTAATGCCCGTTCACTTCAGTGAGGGCAGCGAGTTCTAAAAATTGAAGTTGTTGTCACTATGTAGCGATACCCGGTGCACCTAGATGACAGAAGGGTGACCTTCCAATTCCAGTGTTGTTGTTTTTTTTTTTTTTTCCTTTATTCATTTTAAGCTGAGATTTTCATTTTCTTTTGCTTTAAAGTGTTCAGTTTTGTTAGAAGCCCCGAAGTTGTTGGCGATGTTTGTCATTAGCGCAGGAACTTCCAAGAATCACTACCAAATCTTAAATTATGCTTAAATGTTAAGTATTGCAACTTAAATATTTTCAGAGTTTTTAACCTCAGGAACTCATTTAAATGAGTGTTATGTTTCAAGCTGTCTGAAGAGACTTTTACTTGATGACACCCAGACTCTCCCACTCCTGGTTGTAGCCTCAGCTGAACAGGAGGACTCGCAGAATGGGGACAGACCGTAGGCTGTTAAGAAAATAGCTTCCAAGAGTATGTTTTAGGGCTGGAAGCATTGCATTCTTTGTTCCAAACAGCACTGAAGCCAAGACTTGATTTTTGCATGTGCTTCTCCTTCCGTGGCTGCTTGTGTCGATGCGTGCTTGCCCGATTTCACTCATCCAGAGGGGATGGTGAGGTGCCACGAGCCCAGTTCATTTTGGCAGTGTCTGTCCACACAAAGCAATTGTCGTATAAAGCTAAGGAAGCTGCCAGCTTGATCTGTTGAGAGCAGGACAAGAGCTGAGCCAGGTCTCTTCCTTCTCCTTGGGATCTGCAGAACAGCTGAGGAACAGCCCGTGGAGTCACAGGTTGAGCTTGGCTGGACTGGAGGCGCTCCTGGGAATCCTGTGGGCATCCAGCAGGCAAGGGCAGATGGAACAGCTCGCAGGTCCTCCTGGCATGGGGTTTGGGCTCTGGGCTCTACCCAGTCATGAGCAGTGGGGGAAATTTGGCACCTGGTGATTGGCAAAGGTGGGCTTCGGGCAGGCTGGCGTGGAGGGGCTGCGGAGCCAGCTGGGAAGGATGTGGTGGGCTTTGACAGCACTAGGTGGGGAGCAGCCAAAAGGGGACAAAAACGAGGTTTTTTTCCCTCTTATTTCAGGTATTAAGTAATTTCAGAAAACTGCATTTTCCTTCTTTTTGGGTTATTAAGGAAAAAACAACTTCTAGGACATCAAGTCTGCTGGAATTGCTTGGTATAAGGACAGCCTTCGGTAGCTTTTTCCTCTTTTTGATACATGAGCAGAAAATGGTGTAGCTTCACATTATCTGGAGTAAATTGCATTGACATTTTTAGTAAGTAGTTTTATGCCGCATATGAAGTAGTAATAGTAGACATTTAAAAGAAGATTTACTTGCACTGCTGTCATATAACAGCGGGTTCAGATTGCTGTAGTTAAAGCTGTGTCAGCAGTCGTGTCTTTCTGTGGTGTAAAACTGTGCTTCTGAAAGTTTTTGATTCACGGTTTTGGATCATACAGTGCAATATTACACATATTTAACAGGTGGAGCGGTGTTACTTTCATTTATGAGTGGTGTGGGATATGATTTTTAGTATTCTTTAATAGCCAGCAATCTCTTTCAAGGTTTGTGTAAGCTTGTCCTGTGGTTTTTTTTTATTTGTTGTTAACTGGAAGTTTTGTCTTGTAAATCCTGCTTTTTCCTTTTCTATTGCAGTAACATCTTATTCTAGGGCTACTTGCATTTTATGTGCTCCCAGGTGAATATAAACAGCACAGGGTAAATGTTAAGTATTTCCTTCTGGAACAGGTGAGGAGGAGAAGTGTAATGCTTTCATCGAGACAAAATCCTCTCGGTGGGACCTTCCTGGGAGCGCTGGGGGGAACAACAACAAAAATGCAGCCCCCAGGGGAGGGAGGTCAAGTGGCTGGGCTCAGCCTGTGGATGTTGGGCTGCAGGCTGCTGCTGACAGGGCCATGTTTTGTCCAGTGTGCGATGTGGGGGACTGTGAGCTTCTCGGGGGACTTCTTGGGGGTGTTTTTGAGAGGAGCCAGTTCAGTGCTGTGCTCCGACCAAGCTCAGATATCCCTCCGTTACGCTAGCCGTGTTTCTTTGGCTGGAAACTAAGTGTCTTGAAGGTGCACGGCAGGTGCCTACCAGGCACTTCACCTTGTAAGTAGTTGCTTTTAGGTGACGTCTCATTTAAACTTAAGAGCTTCTCTGCTCTATTTTTGGAATTGAAGAGAGAAGGAATGTCCTATTGGAATGGATTTATAATGACTGTGATTGTTTCAGTTATAAATCAATCACACATTTTGTTTGTGCAGCTATAGAGCTTGCATGAGATTGCAGCTACCTCTCTGCGATCTCTGGATTCTTCCCTAGCTCTCTGGTTAATGCGGGTAACGTTACCCAGCAAAGCTCTGGCTGCTGGCAGCTCGTCACTAGTTGGAGGCAGTGAGAATGCTTAAAAATTAAGTGACCACAAAGAGGAGGCCAACATCTTTGTATCGTGGATTTGTTATTCTGGATGACTTAAACCACCAGAACTCACAAATATTTCCTCCCTTGGCTTGCTAAGACCCGAGTTCAGGGTCTGTGTGTGCCCACAGCAGCCAGAGAGGTCGCAGCCAGCTGGAAAGAGGCTCCGGTACTGCACAGGGCTGCAGTATCACCAGCTATCGCACGGGAGGCTCTGAAGCCTGGACTTGGGTCTTAGGTAAGTGAAGGAGAAATGATTTGCAATTGCAGGTAGGCGCTGAACTCTGAAAAACAGTGCTCTGATGCTTTCTGTCCTCTTGCTCAGACCCATTTGGGTAATGGGCATTTTATTACACAATGTTGTTTTTTAAAGTAGGTGTTTAACTCTGCCCGTTTAGAAACTGGCAGGGTTGAGTTCTACTCCAGTGCTCCGGTGAATTTGCTCTGCAACCGTAAGCAAGTCACCAGCTTGTCCCTGAGCATCAGCTGTAAGAAATTATTTAAGAAACCTGCACTGAGTCTTCTGAGATCCGTAGCCAGCAGGGATTAGGCGCTTGCAGCAGCCTGACGTTTGCACTGATGTCTGTGGCACCTCTGAAGATGAAGCTGAAAATGCCGGCTTTAACTTCCCAGGCAAGCAGTGGTCTGCAGGCGTCTTTGCATTTTTTGGTAGTAGGAAACAAATGCCAGAACGTTGATGTGAATGTTTTCAAACACAGACCTTCTCTGTTTTCCTCTGGACCTGCACCCAGTGCTGCCCTTGCAAGGCATCTTGGCCACAGCTGGACTCTTGGTTCATCCCAGGAACTTGTTCCTGGTTACTGTTGCTGGGTTTTAAGTCCCATAGCAAGGTTTGGACTTTACATGTTGTCTGAAAAGCTAGGATATTAGAAACTTGCTGAGCATAAAGCGCTTTCTCAGCAGTGTATGGGAAGCCGTGGATTTTTCAACAGGTGTAGGATCTGTTGTATGAGCATGTTGTGTATTTACAGAAGTGGTTGAGTGTTTCCATTTAAAGAGCAGGAATTGTGGTAGCTGCCCAACAGAACCAGGAATGGAACAAGAGGCTCTTCAAAAATCAGGGTAAATCTTAATCCATGGAACATATAAACTGCAGTACCTGTTGAATGCAATTTCAGCCTTACTGCTGTTGAGCAGATGTATTGCACAGAGCAGCAGAGCACCGTCTGTGGTGGGTGTAGTGCTCGTGGCCGTGACAGCCAGGGTGCAGCTGGTGTTCATCTGCAGGATGGAACAAGAGAGGTCCCCTCGGGGATCTGCAGGACGTCACGAGAGACGTACCCCAGAGGGGTTCTGCAGAGAGCTGCCCTGGGACGAGCTGTATGTGGTACAGACACCTCCGGTTCACTTCTGAGCGATTCTCTTTCCCACCTCCCCTCTCTCTAGGTATGGCTTTGTTGAATTTGATGATCTGCGAGACGCAGATGATGCTGTTTATGAGCTAAATGGTAAAGATCTTTGTGGGGAGAGAGTGATCGTTGAGCATGCCAGAGGCCCACGGCGTGACAGCAGTTACGGTTCTGGACGCAGTAAGCACTAAAATGCATTTGTATCTGTGACTTGTTTTAAATAAAATATTTTTGCTTGTTTTTTAAAAGTAATTTAAAAAATATTTTTATCTATGAAGTTGTGCATAGTGTTTTGTAACTGTAAATGTAACTGTTGATCTGAACACTTGTTTGTTGTATTAAACTATTTTAATTGATAAATCGAATAAACACATTTTCTTGTACTATTTTTATTATTATCATTTCGTTTAACTATTTTAATGGTTTATTTGCAATGTGATGTTTAACATAGATTTAACAAAGACCTCAATGTTTTAATTAAAAGAGTCCTTTGAGGCTAAGATGACTGCCTGTTCCATTTGCTGACCTTGGGTTACCTTTCCATGAGTGGCTCTTTGAACTTGTGGCCCTTGGCTGACCAAAAAAGGAAGCCATGTGACGACCGCAACCTTTTCCCATTAGACCTGGGTGGTGAGGATCCCAAGGGTTAGAGACAGATGAGATTAATCTGAAATAGGTGCCTGAAAATCTTTATTCATGTCAAATATTCAGAAAACCTGTAAGCAATGTAAGTAACATTAGTCAACTGGCTTAATTTGGTTTCTTCTTTCAAACTTTTTTAAAAAAATAACTTAAACTTAATTGCATGTTAATCTTATCGTAATTATAACTCTGTGCTTTGTTTTAATTATGTGCTCGCAATAGTTCTTTTTAATGCTTCTTATCTTCGTAACATTTTATACAAGGGGGGTTGAATTTAGACTAGCGGGTGGGTGAGTTTTTAATGGATTTGCAAACATATGGGGCAGAACGTTTTTGTCTGGGGGTGTAGAGTGAGTGCTCCATTTCCCTAGTTGAAGTACTGCTGTCTGCTTGTCACCTCCTAAAGGTGGATATGGTTATAGAAGAAGCGGAAGAGATAAGTACGGTCCTCCTACCCGTACAGAATACAGATTGATTGTGGAAAATTTGTCAAGCCGCTGCAGTTGGCAAGATCTTAAGGTATGGGGCCCCTTTCTTTACCCTTTCTCTATTAAAGAGCACAAAGGGTAAAAAGGTTAGCTTCTGTTACATCAAAGAAAACTCATTTATACCTGTCCTTTTTCAACTCCAACTTGTTAGTAAGTCTGTGTGCTCACGTGCATACAAGTAGCCTTGAAGAAATGACATCAATATTGATTTAAGGTGGGTTATTTGCATATACAAAGTCGTTAATGTTGTGTGCAACACTGGGAGTTGCGCTTGCAGGCTTGGTGTCGTTGGCTGATGGGAGAGAGACATTTTTCCCTAATAAACCGACATCACACACAGGTGATTTTTATCTTCTCTTTAAGCCCTGTCAAAACAGACTTCAGTCAGGCCAGTGGTAGGATTCACTAGAGACAAAGGAGTTTGTCCTTGTCAATTTGGCTTTTACCCATCAGCTTCTAATGTGCTAGAGCAGTTTGGAAAAGATAGCATCATTCTTACACAACCTTTGTAAGAGTTTTCACTCCCTGAAAAGCTGTTTGAAGGCAGCTTTAGGGAAAGGATGCTTCCAGAATGGGCAGTCATGCAAAATCTCTGCCAAAAGTTAACGTTTTCTCCAAGTCTGAAGGAATGGAAAGTGATTCTCAGCAGTGGAAGTGTTGGGTAAGACCATGTAGACAACAGGACCTCTGAGTGCCCTGGCGCTGAAGTGTTGATTTAGGATTATCTGCGTTGTGTACTGGGGGAACAGGACAGGCCGCAGAATTCCAATAGCAGGTGCAGAAAGACAGAGTTTCCTTATCAAACCTAGCAGCAATGATTAAAAACACTTGTTCTTACAGGAACGCTTTCTTTATGGTTCTCTTTTAAGGATTTGTTAAAATTGTTCTAAACAAACTTTGACGTAGTACAAACTGGTCTGTAGTTGACTCTAACACTAGTTCAGGTACGTACTGAGATCCCTCCAATGTCTTTTGTTAATGCTTCACACCATCAATAGCTTGTCTTTGCTTCGGGTATTAAAAATTGTAAGTAGAGCATGGCATGATTAATCCTCTACCGGATGCATTGCTTTTCTGACTAGCTTTCGTTTCAGTGTACTTCAGAGGGGAGTAGCTGGGTCAAAACCAAAGGGAACCAAGCTGTGTGTGCTGTTCCCATTGCAGCCCACGTCCCCGGGGGCTGCGGTGGCCCCGTGTGGCAGCTTGCTCTGAGCAGGGCAGATGTGTGTGTAGTAGCTGAAACACAGAGGTCAGGTAGCATGAAGTAGGGAGATCAATTCAGCCCTTATTTGTGTGGGGTTTTCTTCCAGCAGAATGAGATGAATGACCTGGGTAATTCAAAAGCGAAGTCTGCTTGCCGATAGCCTTCTTGCCTGTGTGAGGCGTTTTTTCATATTTAACCTTTAAGTACATTACTTCTCCCAAGTTACATTTGAAAACGTGATTTAGAGAGCGTTTTATTTCCTGAATCACTTTTGTAATTTGAAATTTATCATAGTCCTGACCATATTGATATTAGATACTGGGAGACGTTAGATTATTTGTTTCAGAATACCAACGCTGCCTCTAGTTCTAATCACACCAACTTTGTGAAATCATAGTGCACTACTTGGCTTGCTCATAAATTTTGGCTTTAGTTCTGCAAATGCTGTTTGGTTGAAACCCTTGCCAATGTCAGTGTGACCAGAAGAGGCTATGCAAGCATCATAGCAGAGATGAAGAGAGCCTGGAAGCCTGACTCTGGATTTGAGGCAATGGTTATTCTGTCCTCTTCCTCCAGGA
This sequence comes from Oxyura jamaicensis, assembly GCF_011077185.1. Taxonomy (NCBI): domain Eukaryota; kingdom Metazoa; phylum Chordata; class Aves; order Anseriformes; family Anatidae; genus Oxyura; species Oxyura jamaicensis. The sequence continues at coordinate 2,298,738 of NC_048915.1, forward strand.
TTATATGCGTCAGGCAGGGGAAGTGACATATGCAGATGCACACAAAGGAAGGAAAAATGAAGGTGTGATTGAGTTCAAATCCTATTCTGACATGAAAAGAGCCCTTGAAAAGCTGGACGGGACAGAAGTAAATGGCAGAAAGATTAGATTAGTGGAAGACAGACCTGGATCAAGACGGCGCCGCTCTTATTCCAGAAGCCGAAGCCATTCAAGGTATGTCTCTTTATAATGTAGTGTGGGCGAATCTAACTGCAATTACATGAATATGCAGCAGGTTTCAAAATACCCTGAAAATATTCAGAGTTCTCAGTAAATCTGGTTTGCAGAATTTATTAGTTACCAGGAAGTAACAAAGGGAAATGAAACCTCTTCTCAGAGGTGTTTTCTTTAGTGAACGTGGGTACTGCTGGCTAAACACGTGCGTATATAAACAGTGTGCTACTGCTGCTCCCAGCTGCGTCGTCTAGTCCTTGCTATCCTGCAGAGGAGCACGGCATGGCAGGTGGAGCTGTGCATACTGAGGGAAACAGAAGGTACTTTTAGCACTTCGGCTCTGAACACTGAATTCTGCTACAAGCACCAGGACTAACAGCTCTTTCTCGGTTTGGAAACCCCCACCTATTCCCTGTTTCTAGAGATTTACTGCTTTCTTTGGATGACCAAGCTTCAGCACAGCACCGTATTCCGCTTTGGGATAGAACTTTGTTGTAGCAAAATTCAGGCCAGCTTCTACTGTTCTTGGAACAACTTGCTTACAAAATTGAAGCCTGTTGCCAAATGTCACTGAAAACGGCCCATGTGTTCAAAAGCTAAAGGGGTGGGAGGATTTCATGCCATTGGCAGTCCAATTGTATCTGTCCCACTTAAAGCTGGGTGAGAAAACAGTGACCCTTAGTTTACAAGTAATTTTTAAAGTTTCATGGAAGGCTGCGGGCAAACAGGTTGTGCTTTTGAAGGATGGAAAGTGGAAACCCTCTGTGGGTGATGCCCAACAGCATTCTGTACTGAAAGAGCAAAGAGCTTTTATCCTAATGTCTCACTGTAGTCAAAACTCTGGATTGGGAAAGGGTTTCTGAGGGAAATAATTCTTTGAGATTTGCAGTGTTGCATGCTTGCAGACATGGCAGCAGGGGATGAACAGCAGGGAGAAGGGTGCTCTAAATTTGTAACTTTATTGTGTTATACCCTCTTCTTTCTGCTGCTGGAAAGGTGCTTTAATACTATGGGCTTTTACCCACGTGGGTCCATGAGAGCACAAGCTCTCTGTGGTCATGTGTTAACATTGAGCTGACTGATTCTGTTGCAGGTCTCGCTCTCGAAGCAGACATTCTCATAAGAGCAGGAGCCGCAGTGCCAGTAGTAGTCGCTCCAAGAGTAGATCCAGATCCAGGTATGTCTTTGTGGTGGAGCAAATCGGGGTTACGCACTTAAATGAGAAGCATCATCCTCAATTTGCAGTGGGAAAACAGTTTTTCTTTTCCCTTATGCGCAGTATTTAAGTGCTAGTCAAATCCAAGCTGCACTAAAGTGTTGCCTTTGTACTTCCAGGTCTGTGTCCCGTTCCAGAAGCAAGAGCCGTAGTCGAAGCAAGAGCCGTAGCAGAGGCCAAAAAGAGAAAAGCAGGACTCCAAGTAAAGAGGATAAAAGTAGGAGCCGCAGCAGGAGTGCAGAGAAATCACGGAACAAAAGTAAAGACAAATCTGAGGGCACTGTCCATAACAGTGATGAGAAAGCAAAGAGCAGGAGCCGCAGCAAGGAGAAGAGTAAGAGTAGGAGCAGGAGTGGAAGCAAGGACAGGGGAGAGACGAGGGGGAGCTTGAGGAGTAGGAGCAAGGAGAAGAGCAGAAGCAAAGACAGGGAGAAGAGCATTAGCAAGGCAAGAAGCAGGAGCAAGAGTAGAGATGAGAGTAGGAGCAGGAGCCACAGTAAGGACAAAAGGAAAAGTAGGAAGAGAAGCAGGGATGATAGCAGAAGTAGGAGCAGGAGCCGCAGCCACAGCAAGAGTGAGAAAAGCAAGAGGCGCAGCAAGCGAGACAGCAAACCAAGTAGCAAGAAGAAAAGGAAGGACAGCCATGAGCGGTCCAGGTCAGTCTCCAAAGAAAAAGAGCATCTAAAATCAGAGCCTGACAAAAAGGAGGCAAAAGGTGAGGCTGAGGATGCAGCTGCCCATCAGGTGTCTCGCTCCAGGTCTAGGTCAATTTCCAAGTCCAAACCAAATGTCAAATCAGATTCTCGTTCCAGGTCAAAATCTGTTTCAAAACCTAGGTCCCGGTCCAAGTCTAGGTCTAGGTCTGCCTCTAGGTCACACTCCCGTTCACGGTCAAGGTCTCGCTCCAGATCCTAACCTAGCTTCACCCATGCTTGGAACGATCTGAGAAGTCTTTTGTACATGTTTGGTAGTTGTAGCACAAGTGATTGAAGTAGAAAACATGTCAATGCTGTATATTTTTAACTACCCTGACGGTGTGTCTCTCACTGTTAACTGCACTGTTCCCTCCCTGTAATGCTCTCTGGTGCAAGGCTGTTCAGCTCATGTACTCTCCTGTAGAAAGGTTCTCTTTAAATATAATTCTTCCTAGAGCACCGAAATTGCCCTGTTTTCCAGGAAGAGCCTTACAGAGAATGAGCAGTGCACCTTGGTGGGTTTATGAGATTGCGGTGATGACTGATAGGTAGGTATGATGGCTTCAACAATCTTTGCCCGTCAATTGATGCCCTTTGATGTATGCCATTTAGTGGAAGTGCTAGTCTTAAGTTTCATACTACTTTTGTTTCATATTTTTGGACTTAAAGTTGTGAATAGCACAGTCAAAAGGGGGAAGAAAAGGTACTTGCAGTAATCTGTAGGGAAAAGTAGAGTTCCATATTCTGGTATTGTGACAATATCCTTGTTTTATATTAAATTTTTTTATTTTATTTTTCCCCGTCTTGCAAAGTACAGTGATCCCTGTTTCCATGAAATTTGAATAAAGACTATTTTTGCTTGATGACATTTGACGGTGGTTACATGAAGTTGTGTTGTGATTGTCGCTGCTTTATATTGATTGGTGTGAGCTTGAACGTGCAGAACAGTTACTTAAAGAATGGGTTCTTCTCTTAGAAAGCCACTTAATATTATGTGTAGTCATGGCACTTGAATACAATCCAGTTAAAATAACTTGTTTCTCTAGAAACACTTACTGCGTTGTTTAGAGCTGTAACATTGCAATGAGAAGAATACATGAAAATGAACCAGAAACAATAATGAAGGTGACAAGCCTGTTTTCCATTGTCAGTATAAACGAAATGAAGTGCGCTTCAGCTTCCATAATACAAGGAAGAAAATTTTTCAACCACTTAACTTGCTAGACTCGAGTCAACTGAAATCATTGTTTGTCCCAAAACATTTTACTCTTTATACAGCTGACGCTGAAGGTAAGCCTGGCTGGCATGGAGAACGTGCTGTTCTGCTTCTTGCTTTATTTTGTCAAACATCAGTTCAATTGTTTCCTCTTTTGCACAGTTGGCCTTTCTTATGGCACCTCTGAGAAACGAAGGGGGAAGAAGCACGATGCTTTTACAGTTGTTTTTCCAGTCTAGCGCACTCAGCAGGAGGACACAAAGCTACTCCAGCTGCTTACCTCTGGTGGTCCTTTGATTTCACAATCCCTGATTGTGAGTTTGGGATTTCAGTCACAAACCGTGACTTTATAAATGAGAAGGTGTTAGTCTGAACCAGGCGGGACGAGCATGGATAGCACCAACAAGCCTTTGTTCTGGGCACTGCGCAGCTGTGAATCCATCTTCTCTAGTTACACACAGGGCGATTTGGAGTTGAGGCTAGAGCCTCAGCTCGTTTCTTCTCAACATATTTTCCAGGAGTTTTTCTTCCTAACAAAGCACCTCTGCTGCGGGGGAAACCTTTACAAAAGAAACCTGTGCAGGACGTCCTTCTGAGGAGCTCTGGACTTGAAAGCACTGAGAATGTGATGGGTGTGCTGCTCTCCTGGTGTGTCCCCAGCATCCCTCAAGACTTGGGGAGAAAGAAGGGCAGCTTCTAGCAGAAGTACTGTAAATGATCCTGAATAATATCCAGCTTTATGGCTGTACCATTAGCAAATTACTAAAACTGAACTTTCTACAAGCTCCTGTATTGGCTTTGAATGAAGAACAGACATCCCCAGCACCCTGCTCTGCCTTCTAGAGCCCCCAGAAATAACAGGCAAAGCACAGTTTTAGTTCTTCCTTAGTCTGGAAGCAAGGTTAGCTATGGCTTTATCAGAAACTTTTCTGTAGCTAGTTTCAAACTGCTATCCTTACTTCTGACGGCGGTTGTTTTGCAGCCAGTTTTTAACTTCGTAGGAGCAAGTAATTTTGTCTAATTTGATCATTTGAAACTTGTACTGCCATATTAAAAAGATGAAAGGGTGATAGATCACAAGAGTAGCTTTCAACACAAAATATTTCTGTAGAGTTTAAGAGGGGTCAGGGCTTGGTGAGTGGCTCAGGCTTTATCAAATGTCATATTACCACAGCAGTGTGAGAAAGCTCTGGGGACATGATATTTAATTTCTTCAGAAATCTGAGACTTTCAGTTATGTATTTAGTGCTTTAACATCGTAGGCACTCACAATATTTGCAATTCCTTCTGCTGTTTAAAACAAACCAAACGAGGCAAGATGATTGCTAATAGGGGATAATTAGCTTAAAAATTATCTTTAACCAAATCTGCAAATGATTGTCTAGGCAAACATTTTAAGAAGTGACTCTGGATTTTGCTGTCTGGCAGCCAAGGCTGCTTGCAGTGAAGTGTGCTTGTTTTTAGGGTGGTGCTTGTTAGCCCTGCGGGAGAAGTGTTTTCCCCCAAATACCTGAGGACAGGTGTTTGAAGATGGAGGAACGCAAAAAACCTTTAGTGAAGATGTAAACATTTGTCGTGCCCAGTAAGAGATGTTCTCTGCACCAAGAAAGACAAAACGCCTTTGAGGTTGCACAAAGAAGCACCTTGGGCCATGCAGGAGGAGCTGGCACCTGCCCTGCAGGGAAGTTTCTGTACGTGCAACAGGGAATCAGTGCAGTTTCTGGATGTAATTCATTGTTCCCCGCTTTTGATCCTGCCATTTTCAAAGCAGATGATTGATTGTTGCAAGCAAATTAGCAAGGGGTAGAAGATGTGCTTTTTAATCAAAGGAGGAGCTTGGGGGCAATGTGAGGAGCCCTGAAATGGGGCTCTAGGCAATACCAAGCGAGCACCCTGAGCCCGTAGAACCCCGTGTTTTAGATATAACTTGCTGATGCAGATGAGGGGAGAAATATATTTGTTCTCTGAGTTAAAGATGGCTGTTTTATGTGCCTCAGTCTAGGGATGAGGAATATTACGATGTGTATTTCAAATGAGCCGTTGCAAGTCTCATTTATTATTTTCCTGAGCTCCCATTGCGTTTAAGTTGTCACAGCTTGGGGCCTGCTCATACTCTTCCCCGTCTTACTACAGGAAAAAATAAAAAAAAGTGTCATAAAAAAATACCACCGCTTCTTTTATTGTTTCAAAATTCAAATATAGACTAAACCAACGCTCCTGGATGAGAAAAAAAATGAGTTTAACAAAAGCAGAGAGGAGGGTGATTATTAATAACTGATGGGACAGAGGGCAGCACCTCAGCCACCGCTGATACCCATGGGGGGCTCTGCTTCCCCACCACCATTTCGGGTTCCTGTGTGCTGCAAGGCCCTTGGCAAGCCGGAGTTGTTCAGCTCCGCGACAGGCCCCAGTATCCCCCATGTGTCCAGTACCACAGCACTCCCCTGCCCCAGTATCCCCAGTACTCCCAGGTCCACAGTGTCCCCGGCACCCCGATAACCCCCAGTGCTCCCAGTGTCCCCAGTGCTTCAGTGCCCACAGTGCTCTCAGCACCTCTATAACCCTCAGTGCCCTGGCATCTCCCAGCGTCCTCCAGTGCTCCCAGTGTCCCCAGTGCCCCTAGCGTATTCCAGTGCCCAGTGTCCCTCTGTATTCCTAGTGCCCCCAGCATCCCCCAGTGCCCCCAGTATTCCATGTCCCCAGTGTCCCTAGTGTCCCCATTGCTGCCACTGTCCCCCAGTGCTCCCAGTGTACCCATTACTCCCAGTGTCTGTCAGTCCCCCCCAGTGCTCCTTGTATCTCCCAGTGTCCCCAGTGCTCCCAGTCCCCCCAGCGCCCCCGTCCCGCCCCCGACACCGCCCCGGCCCCTCCCTGCCCTCAGCGGAGCCGGGGCCGGAGCCGGAGCAGGGGCCGGGGCCGGTCAGTGGGCGCATGCGCGCAGCGGGCCGCGGGAGCCGCTTGTTGCCGGAGTTGAGGCGCAAAGAAAAGCGCGGCGAGGGCCGGGGAGGCCGGGCCGGGCCGGGCCGCGCCGGGCCGCCGGTGAGTGGCGGTGGGGGGCGGCGGGCGGCGGGGCCGCCATCTTGCGGCGGGGCTGAGGGGGCTCGGGCGGGGGGGGGAAAAGGGGCTGCGGGAAATGGCGCCTCCGGCGGCGGGGGACGCGCCCGGGCCGGGCTGAGCTCCGCGGTGCCCCTGAGGGAGGGGAATGGCCGGGCTCGGCCCCTCGGCTGCTCGGCGCCACATGGAGCCCCGGAGGGCTGCGGGGCTTCTCCGCTGAGGGCTCCGGGATCCGCGTCCGGACCCAAAGCCGCGCCCTGCCGGGGGTTTTAAGCACCGGGGGCTGGGGGGGTTGTTGGTTGCCCCCCTCCCCGGTCCCTCAGCGAGCCCCCGAAGCACGGCGGGGCTGAGGGGGCCGCGCTCCGCTCACGGGGCGTCGCGTTACCACTGTCACCAGCGCCCGCAGCCTGTGGGGAAGCCAACTTTGTGGTGGTCGCAGGGCGAAGTTTTCCTAAATATTTGCATTTTGTGGTTTTCTTGTCCTGTGGCCTGCGGACCGCTGCTGGTGGAGGGGTTGAGGAGAGCGGGGCTGGGGTCAGAGTGAGCAAACCCCAAAACGCAACAAAATGGTAAAAGACAGGGGAATAACAGAGGTTGCCTGAGCCAAGATTTAAGTTTGGAAATTGAGATTTAACACGAGGAAATAATGCCGTCAAGCTTTCCTAAAGTAAATTCTCCAGAAGAAAAGGCTAGAACTAATGATATCAAGGTTTTATGAACAGAGGGAAGGCCACTGCCAGATAAATACAGGGATACATTTAAAACTTCAAAAATATTGATCAGTGTTCCACACAGAGATCAGCGTGGGACGATCTGAATGATGTTTGATGTGCAGAAGAATGGGATTAGGACAGTTTTATTGACACTCAGCGCTGCAAGGAATTGGATTAGATTAATCTATTTAATACGAAAACATTTCCTGTACTTCATTCAAATACTGCCTAGATGAGTTGAAAAAAAATAATAACACAACCTTACACACATTTGTCTGTAGTTGGGATTAAGGGATAAAGAGCTCTGATGTTTAGTGCCGAAATTGCCTAATAAGACAGAAACGTAATGGAGAGGAGACCGGTGCCTGGTGCTGGAAACTCGTCTGACAGCGGGCGCTTACCGGGCTCTTCCTTGCCCCATCTAGTTAGCCTGCACGTTTTTCAGGGTCGGGACAGTCTTTTCCTCATTTAAAGTTTCAACCTGGCGTTGTAAGATACGGGATAATAATTAGTACGAGTCCCCAGGGTGATTTGCTGGATTGGAGTCTTACAAAGTAATTACAGGTGCAATTATAACAGGGGACGTTGTTGTCCTCTGTGCTCTACTTTTGGCCTGAAACTGATCGCGCCTCAACTCTGCAGGTAATGCCATTAAGGCTGGACGTGTGTCCGATAAATTGTAACTCATCATGAGTACGGAGACGGAACCGGAGCCTGGATGTGCGCTGCCCAGTGCGGCTCGGTGCAACCAACGGACAGGTGGCACAGCACCAGTTCCACTTCTCTTGGCCGGAGTTAATTTGTCTTGCCTTCGTTGTTTTTATTGCCATAATAGGTCAGCTGCGGCACGATGAGTGGTTACGAACACGTGTATTCTGCAGACAGTTCCTGAGCGAGTGACTTCCCCTGACCTGAGGATGTGTTTTCTTTGCCTCAAGCGTGCTGCGTGTTGGGCCCTGATTATCTGTACATTTTACCACCAATTCTTTATTTGCTGGAATTTTAAGGAAGTGGCAGGACCATTCGTCTTTAGACTGATTATATGTAAAGTAGCACTTAGAATTTATTTTAAAAAGCATCTGCAGTTTTGGTTTATAATGGTCATGCTGAAATTTTGCTGTTTCACCTGTAGGAGAAGGTGCAGCTCTCCCTTACCTCTCTTCTATCATCCTGCAGAGCTTTTAGTCTGAACGCTTCCAGGTACGATGATGATGTTGTATTGTGGGGGTATGAATTTGAGGGCACAACCTCAGAGTAACCCCTTGTTCTTTTCCATATGAGCCCTGGTATTTTTTGAGAGGTGAGAGCTGCAGCAGGCCTGATGCTGGGAGCCGATGCAAGAGGGAAGAGGGTAGCACAGGGGGTAGAGGAATTGGATCAGAGACCGGGATGAAAAATGACCAACTGTTTGCTTGGTAATGAACGCTGGCAGCCGACAGCTCGGCACTTGGAATCAATTAGCAGCCGCAGCGACCAGGGATCCCAGCAAACCCCGTCCTTCCTAATTAGTAGTGCTGACTGTGCTCAGCAGGTGAAGTGTGCGTGCAGACGTGCTGCTCTTTTGTTACAGAAAGGTGCTGGAAACATCTCGATGGGCAGACGGGTACGCTCCAATGTTGGCGTGGTTTTGAGCAGAACATCCCAGTCACAGAGATCTGCCGTGGCCCGTCTAGGGTTAGATCCACGCATCCGTCACTGCAGAGGTGGCAGCTGAGCTTCTGTCATGATGGATTTGTCTTTAAAGTTTAGTTTAACTTATAAATTTGGCAGAGAACTTTCAAGGGGATGGCTCAGCTTATAGGCAAAGTACTTTCCCTCCTTGGGATAGGGATTTGATTTTTAGGTTTATCACCTTTTGGCTTATCTTGAGTGAGGGTGTTTTGGTTTTTTAAAATTTTCTGATTGAATCAAGCTAAATGATGGGATAAAGGCATGGCAAATCAAAATCTAAGCAAACAGGTCAAAGCTTCATTCATGAAACACACAGGGTCTGTTTTGATAGCCGTAGCTTTTAAACTAAACAAAATACTCTTGCTTGTGTGGCAGGCAGGAAACCAGCGCTGCTGGTGGGTGCTGCGTGGAGATAGGAGTTTCGGAAGGCTTGCAGAGCTGTGTCTGGCTTCCAGCCTGCATCAGAGTGGGCTCTCAAATAGTACGTGACAGCCCGTCCTGCTGCTCCATGTCTTTGCGTGTCCCTTTCTTTTGCCCTGCAGTGAATTTAGGGGGCGAGCTCTGGGTGTTTCAGCCTTCTCCTCCCTGGCAGTGCTGAATTCCCTTGCCGTAGGAGCTCCTCTGCTCCCCGTGCTGCGCTCCAAGGCCGTCCCTGGGGCCGGTGGAACAGCAGCGGGCAGGAGCCTCAGCTCCCGGGTGCTGGAAATACGTCCCCTCCTGCGGAGGATGTATTTAAGGTCGGCACAATGCAGCTTTGCAAATGAGGTGGTAGCATAGGACTGGTACACATAAGAAGTTTTCACATAAATGAAATGCATAGGAAATAGGGCAGTCCAGTGAAGGTGGTGGGTTTGCTTTCCCTTTTTTTGCCTTCAAAAAAAAAAGGCAGAGGCCCTTGCCTGTTCTTTTGGTTGTCATTCACTTGCATTTAATGTGTTATTTAGCCAACAATGTGCTTAAAATACAGCAACATTGCTAATGAAATTTGCGAGCTTTCTTCTTCTGCTTACCTTTTGTGGTTGTGATAGCTACCCATTTATTCCTTCTGAAACTTCTGATGGAAAAGGAGGAATGGAAGATACGTTTGCAAGGTGTTTTTTTGTTTTGTTTTTTATTTGAAAAAATACTTGTTTAGGTTTTTGTTTAATTAGTTCCCTGACTAAACACTTGGATTTTCAGATTCAGGTGGTTTTCTAGCAAGGTTCCTTTTTGACTTAGCCTTTGCTCCAGCAATATTTTTGCTCCAACGATATTTTTGCAGTTCTGCATTGTGTTCAACACAAAGAAGGCATGTGATGCTTAACTGTTGTTCTGGTTCTTTTTTCCCCTGTACATACAGCTCACTGAAAGAGGTTTGGGTATTTTTGTGTGGCCATCTCTGCCAGATTGTACTTTACTTCCTTCATTCTCTAGTAATGTTAAATCTAAAAATAACAATTTGACTGCATACTAAACCAAGCTATTTAGAAAACAAATACCAGAGGAAAAAAAAAAAATCAGGTTTGCAGTTTTTGTGGCCCAGTTATGTACACGGAATATGGGCACTCTGGCTCGTTGCTCCCATTGACTTCAGCATCAAATGGGTCTGAACAGCAAGCCTACGCGTATTTGTACTCTGAAGGTTGCTTTGTCAGTTCTGGACGCTTTTTTTTTTTTTTCCTTTTGAAACACTTGACCTAAGCATGCATTACTCAACAGGGAACAGTTGTTGTTGATGTCAGTATGACGCATTAAAAACTGTTTTGCTGTAGGTATGGGGAGTTCTGGCGATTAATACTCGTCGCCTTAACGCCAGCCACTCGGGGTTGAGATAATCAACCTTAATTTTTCCCCCAAAAAAGCATAAGATGAATGCACGATGTAACAACGTAGCTTCAGAACAGAAGCAAATCAAACAATTAGTGCAGAGCTTTGACATCCCTTTAAAATTCCTGTTTGGAAGCCTACAGCCAACACGCAACCGGAGATCTCAACACGTTGGAGGACAACAAGATGTTACGGGTAATGGCATGCTCCTCTTGTTTTCATTAACTACATCCCATTTAAGAGCATGTTTTATTGCGAAATTAATTCTTTGTGTCTTAGTTAAACGTTTAAGCGGTGGCTGAATGAAGTTTTCCATTAGAAGAACCACTTTTTTTTCCCCCAGCGCTACAATTTTTATGTTGCCACAAAATTGACTTTCTCTTGAATCGCAGATCTTAAAGCTTCCTTACAGGCCATTACGTTCCGAGGGAAAATAATTCTGATCAAGAGTGATGGAAGGTGTTTATACCTTGCACCTGGCGCTGTAGAAATGAGCACGGGTTTTGAAATGGCAAAACGTGGAGTATCTTACTGGGAATATTTGAGGTCACTGTTCCAGGGGTTGTGAACGTGGCAGTAGTGGTGGGGTCTGTCTTCTGTGTGGCACTGCAATTCGGTACTGGGTGCGTGTTTTGTGGGGTTACGAGTGGTTGTATTGTGGGGTTACGAGTGGTTGTATTGTGGGGTTACAAGCAGTTGTATTGTGGGGTTACAAGTGGCTCTCTGGTAGAGAGGCCAGGACCAGTGGCACAGCCTTCTCTCGGCCTCCACGTGGAGCACGGTGATGAAGGCGTTCCAGTGCTTCCTCGGAGCCCAGTTCCTTCCCCAGAACCCCCATTTTTCACGAGCGCGAGGAGCTGGGGAGAAGAAGGGTGGGTTTGTGCAAGGAACAGGAGAGGTTCCTTGCAGAACGGGTGTTCGTGCCGCCAGCAGCCTGTGCGGCTGCTTTCTTGGGTCAGCTGAACTAAGTGTGTGCGCGTATTGCTTTTTTTTGTTGTCTCAATTTGACACGACTGTGTCAAGAAACAAGAGATAGCAGCTTATGAGCTGCGATGCTGATCTGGGCTTAATAGCTCAGCCGCCAGGTTTAGAGGGAACTCACAATATTGCTGACTGATCTTATAAATTGATTAAAGTCGTACGGCCCCGCTGCCTGTTTGTTAGGCTCCCAGCACAATAGCAGGTAGGCATAATCCATACATTAATGCGTGTTTCCAGTGACCTTGCAGTGTCTGCGTTGTACAAATGAACGCCACAAACTCCCTAAAACCAAACTAGTTTGTCGTAGTGGTCCTGTGGCAGAGCTAAAACACGACCTGCTTGTGTCTCCTCGATTCATACCTGTGCTGTAAGCCCATTTTTTTCCCTTCATTGACACAGCAGATAGCAAAAGCAGCTGTGTCTTACTCGTGCCATTAAATGCTTGCTGGTGGCTACAAACACTTTCTTTTGAAATGTGGTCGTGTGGTTCCATTGCAGGCTCGGAAAGTTCATTTCAATCCCTGGCTGGGCTGATGAGGTTCCTGGAGGTGAGGCTGGGCTTCTGGTAATGGTTTTAGTTCAGCCTTGCAAAATATTACTTGCCTGAGGTGAGTAATATTTTTTGATGGGTAAGTAAAAGATCATCAGTCATCGGCATAGCAGAGGACAGGCAAACAATTTTTGTCTGAACTGGTAAGTTCTCAAAGCAGCTCCCGAGACCGGATTAGTTGTGCCCTGCGAGAAGTCATTAATTTTTTTTTCCCCTGTTTAAATTCCACTAACGTCATAAGAATGAATGGCAGAGGTAATATATTGGGTGGTAGGTACTACCAAATCTTACAGGAAGCTGGGGATACGCAGAGCTCCGAATCCCAGCTTGCTTGAGTGCATATACATTGCACTGACTGAAACGCCCGGCTTTGCTAGGCTTCCCGTTCTGTTTCGGGAAAGAAGGATGATTTGTAAGTGGATTATTCCCAGAGCAGCACAATATCAAATGGTTTCCTTGATGCCAGCTGCTTCTCGAATGGAATTTTGCCTGCTGGTATACCGAGGCTCAGCCAGAAGGGCTGCGAACTTAAGATTGTAACTTGATTTACAGCCTTTGTTTTATTACCCCGCTGTGTTTCTCACATTTTACCCTTATACAAAGACCCTGAAATCCTCATGTTGTTGGCAGTCAAGCTGGCAGCGTGTGAAATGGAATTTCTGCCGAAACGTTTCTCTTCCCGTTAGGTCTGATGGTGTACAGGGAAGGGTAACGAACCCCAGTCCACCCATTTAGCCCTCCCGCTTCTATTTGTTTGTATGAACTTGTGCCTTTTTTCTTTCTTCCTCTTTTTTTTTTTTTCCATACTAAGGCAAGACGGATGTTAAAAGCCAAAGCTGGTTTTCTACAGGAATGATGGAGCAGTTTCCCAAGGCTGCAGTCTGGCTCAGTGGCAGAAACGAATATTTCTGACTTCCTCTTCCTATGGGTTCCCTATCTAAAGATAAAGCACAGAGGTCTGGGTGGTAGCATATTAATTATGAACTATTATCTCTGCCAGCTCGCTGGTCGTTTATCATTTAATAAATCTGAATCTCCACCTTGGGACTGAATGACTCATCGCAGTTCTTCCGTATCTCCCTTTGCATTGTTTCTGAGTCGTCTCATGTTGAGGATGAAAAGCAGTCACGCAAATCGGGACAAATGGGGAGCATTTGTGCTCTTCATGGCTCTTCAAAATGTTTCAAGTTAGATTCTGCTGTCTTTAATTGCACAGTTTGCTTCCTTTTATTGGGCTATCTTGGTTTTACTGTAGATTGTACTGGTAGGGAGCATTATAAGAACAGTAATTTCTTCATTACATTTTTCTAGGGCTTTTAATAGATTTATAAAACACAAGAGATGAAAAAGGCCCATTGTCATATGGGGTCTTCTCCGGGTAGTACAAGATAGTTTGGTTTGTTACACTTCTTGACAGTTCTCCTGGTCCAACTTTAAATAAATCCTGCAGCTTAATTACCTCTGCTCAGGTTCTGTCCGATTCCTTTCCAAACCCCTCGTCCCCGAGGGAGCTCCCTAAATAGTCCTGGTGTTGCAGCTTCTTTATTTTTAGAGCCTGAATGCAAGGAATAACATCTAAAAAGCGATGTTTTTGTCCTTGTTGGAACCGGCATCAAAGCGTGGGCTACAAACGAGTGTTTATAGATGTACAAGGCTACATCAAATATTAACGTACGCTGAACCTTCGGCTGCAGTCGCTCGATACCAGGGCACCGGAGCAGAATTTAAGTGGAGGGGGGAATCTCCATGGAGCTGGGGGGCGGTTGGGTTTGGTGCACGTAGCCGGGGGAACCGGGGGCATCACCAGGTTCCACAGGTCGGTTGAGGCTGTTGGAAGCTGAGGAGGCGCCCACGGCTCTGCCGCTTCCCACTTGCACCCTCCTGGCCCGATCCCGCTGGGCTACGTGCTGCTAAGCTTCACGCTTCCGCAGGACTGTAAGTAGCTGGATTTTTACACCTGGGGGAGAAAGAAAAAAAGAAGCCAATCCTGCAGGGATTAGACTGTGATACCCCCGAGATACCTGGGAGTGCAGTCCACGTACATGTATCCTGCTTTTGACCTCGGTAAGACCATCACAGAGAGCTGGTGTGCTTGAACTGGAGCCGCAGGAATGCTCAGACGTCGTCAGTTCCCCTGCATCAGGTCTGTGGTTTTGCCTTTGGCTGGAATAAACCTGCACTCCCAGCCTGCGGATAGATGGTCTAGCACGTGGGAAGGCTTCAGGTCAGGAGCGGAGTTGGCCTGCCCAAATTTAAGCACCCGGTGGTTAAAACCTGCCCCAGCCTTGTCACTGGAAAGCTCTTGTCAGTACTCACGGGGAGAAACAGTCTGCCAAAGGCAGATCGAGCAAATTGTTCTGGGGTGATGCCTGCTTTTAGTGCCGGGTTAAGAGCTCAGAGCAACCTTGTCAACCTCGGGAATTCAAAAGTCAGAGCAGAGATCCCCACTCGGGCAGTTCTGACCCATTTTGGCAGGCATGCAGTTAGACCTGGCACTTGGGCTCTGCTCTGGGGAGCCGAACGGGTCTGCTCATGCTGCTGAAGTCTGGGAGCTCACACCCCTGAAATCCAGGAGCTCACACCCCTAAAATCCAGCAGCGCTGCCAGTTCAAGGGGAGGCTGTGAATCTTTTCTTCGTGGGCAAGCGGTGATGTTCGCAGATTGAAAATATTCAGGTTACATTTAAAGGGCAGTAACAGTTAATTTATGGTCAGGGTTTGTTTAGTGCCTACCTCAATAATCGTTGAATATTTGGGAACTGGGGGGCCCAGGTAGTTGTATGGCTTCTAATCAGCTCTTCTAACAGAGCCCCTTAGTTCATTCGCTGGGAGACGAGGGCAGCGTGTGCTCCAGAAGCATTTTAAGAGCTTTACAGGATTCCTGGTGTAGAGCCTAAGCATTGCAGCAGTGCAGAGGAACCTGGCGACAGATGCTGCTACTGCACGACTTGTACAGATTGGTCACAGTGGATATGGGATGTGAGTTTGTGCATGCTGCTGTATATTTGTGATTCTGTCATTTAAAATCCTGGTACTGCTAGTACCCAGACCAAAACTCCCACTGAATCCAGAGAACCCAGGATTTATTCTGTGCCTCTTTTTTTTTGTTTTGTTTTGTTTTGTTTTCAAACCCTAGTTTTCTTTCTTAAAATTAAGTAAAGATCCCAAAGACTAAGCAGAGAGATGGAACAGAATGTCTCGGAGAGCATCGTCACCATCCCGCCAGCAGACTACGATGTACTGAGTGCCTTAGACTGGAAAGACGGCATTGGTACCTTGCCTGGTAGCAACATACAAGTAAGAAACCAAGGAACACAATAAATGAGCGGCCACCATGCCTTTGGCCCCGCAAAAAATTTACAATATATTCTCTAGTTTGCAAATAAGAGTTGTGCAGAGGAAACACGTTTTAAACAGATGGGTTGGCATTACCAAGCAGGTGCTGGAAGTTAGGGATGTTTCTGAAAGCCTGGTGATGTTTCCTTTCCCCTTCTAATTTCTTGATTGATTTCTAAAGGTAGGAAGTGTTTTAAAGATTTGTTTTCTGCTGTTAGACATGACGGGCCTGATCTTCCTACTTCTCAGTCACGTCCATACAACGTATTTGGGCAAGAAACCCCGTTAAGCTCAGCCCAGCATGAGAGACACTTGGTCATGAGTGAACCCGTGGGGTTGGGCCCTTGGGTTCCTTTCACGCCAGTGGTTATTTTTTGCAGCTTTTGGCAGCTGTCTGTACCTGACATACTCGTGGTAATGTCTCCAGTACAGTTCTCATGTAAATCAGAACCAAGATCTGATGGTCACAAACGAGGTGTGCTCTGGTAGAGGGGGGAGGAGGTGAGTGTCAGTTGCCTGTTTCCCAAATTACCTGCAGCTGTTATTTCAGTTTGATTGCACTTCTGATGGTTGGGAATGAATACATAAAATTGGCCTCAAGGCGGCGAGTTGTGAATCTGGGAAAAAAATCAATCTCGAGTGAAATAAATTGGAGCTGAAGGGACTTGAGAGCTCAAAAAAAATCGTATTGTTGGTATCACATCAGGCATTCAGAATCAGGTCCTCCACCTCCGAAAAATGCTGACCGTCTCCCCCTTTCTCCCCTCTCCCGGTTGTGCAGAAAAGTCTACATGGGCTGCCCGACCTCGCTTAGTCTGCGAGGAAAATGCTTCTGCCTACAGATATTGAGAGGACATGGGTGAACCCGTATGCTTGGAGTATTTTGAGATCCGTGCTTTGCTCTCCCACCAAACAGGCATGGAGTGGGGTCCCCTGGCTCTCTAGGAGGCCCTCTGGATGATCATGTTGCAGTGCCCTAACTTCTCTGCTGTGTTTATTCAGTCGTTACACTTCTGCTGCTTAAAAAGCTGAGCAGCGTATTGCCATGGGTTTTCTCTTAACCAGCAGTAACGCTCATTTGCAGACACAGCTTCACTTATTTTGGGTCCCTGTAATAGTAGAGAACCAGCAAAGCACCACCGTACCTACTGGAAGAAAACAAATAATGCTGTATTATTTTATATTAGATGATAAACTATGAGAGCACAGATCCCACAGCGGCTGAGCGTGGTAGCAGTGTTAGCTGGAGCCTGATAACTGGCTGCACAGGAAGCTGCTTCATTCTTAAGATGCCAAACACTTTTTCTTCCGCAAAAAAAAGCCAAACTTTTTTTTTTTTTTTTTTCCTTTTGCAGTAGATTTTTTTCCTGCCTCTCTCTTCTTCCTGCTGTATTCCAGTTCTTGCATGCACAATTAAATACATTTTCCCTGAATTCCCTTTTCGAAAGTTCTCAGCAAGGACAGATTATTTTGGGAGAGTTTGTGTGAATTTCGTGTTAACAAATGTGCTCGGTTGAACTCCTTTCTATATGTAAAAGAAGCAGCAGTCCTGATAGAAACACTTGCACATTTCCAGAACGTCAGGATGAAGGATATTGCCGTGAAGAGTCAGGGAATGAAAACTGGAGGTGGGCTCCACAGCAGCTCTGCTGCTTAATGGCACGTAGAGCTCTGGCGGTGCTCCTGCCGCTGACCTTGTGCTCACGGTGCTGAGCTGTCCTCAGCAGCGATGGCAAGGAACCGCTGAGATCCTGCACCCTTGGGCTGCTGCTCCTCAGGCATTGGGGAAAAGCAAGAGGTTGCTTCTCTTACACCAGCCAGTCTCCAGGAAACACAGACGCCCACTTAAATGATTCTTTGCAGTGGGCTGTTTCTCGTCTCGGTGAAATAAAAAAGGTGCTCCACGTCTTAGGGGCTGCAGAGGAAGAAGCGAGCTTTTAGAAGCAGGTCCAGCATCTCTGAATCCTTAACAAATACAGGCTTCAGATCAAAAAGAGGAGGGAGGGGGAAGAACTTTCAGGCTGAGGCTTTGATAGGGGGCTGGAGGCAGGATTTGGAGACCAGGAAGCGTGCAGCAGTAGAGGAAGAACGGCGCTTCTCAATGCAACGAGGAGCCGTGCTTCAGAGGTGAAGCACAAGCTTTTAACCTGGGTCTGCCAGGTCTGAGTGAAGAACGGATGGCTGAGAAAAGATCTCAAGCTAATAAACTGCTGTGAATAAAGGCTTTGGAACAGAGCTTGCAAATGCAACCCACCCTGTATTTGCCTCTCTTGTGGAGTTCAACAGCTCTGTGTTGCAGACAGTAGAGAAGATCAAGGAGTGACTAATCTTCAGATTAGTCTTTTTGTGTGTGTGTGTTTGATTGCCTTTGCAGATGGGGACTAATAAAAGATGCACATTGACGCTATTTGGCACACTGCTAATTTTATCTGGATCCATGAAGTGTGTTCCTAGCCCAAGACATTTTTTAAGCTTAAATGATAGAATCTCTGAAGTCAGACGCGTACCATTTTTTTTCCAGGCTACCCCATGGTTTGAGCACTTCCCTGCGTGTCTGCAGGGGTTTTCTTCTTCTGCATCTCCGTTTCCTCTTGGCCTGCAGTAGGGCAGACGGCGCACATGCAGGGCGTTAGGTGTGTTTCTGGGCTGTTCAGCGGTGGTTTGTTCAGGTTTGTCCAGGTGTGTGCTGTGTTGGTGCAGTCCCAGCTGTGCTCTGAGGTCTGTGAAGCTCGGCCAGCACCAGCTGGGAGCACGCACTGCACCGTTCTCCGCTGCAGCATGGCCTTTCCTTCAGCAGCTGGGTGATTGCTGCTTGCACCGGGATTTTAGGGAGGTTGCAGTTTCTGATAATTGCAATAAAAGTAATTGTGCTTTGCTGGATGCACTTGACCCATCAGAACAAAGGTTTGGGGTTGAGCTGGTTTTCTGCAGGTATTTATTCTGGTGCGTTTGTCAGAGGTCTGGGATTTATAAGGGGAACACATCAAAGCAGGTAGAATTAACTTCCTCTGACGGCGAAATGCACCGTTGGGGTCTCGGGGGCCCACTGCTGGCATTTTGAGGAAGGGTTTTGTGTTTCAGATATTTATTGTTAGCTATTTTTATTACTTTTCTATGTACGTACAGCCATTTCTTTTTGTCCCATACCTAGTTGCTTCTCAGGGAACCCTGTTCCTTCCTGTCCCCTTTTCTAGCCCATTTACTACTGCTTATTTGCCTGCTTTCTTCTGTTACCTGCAGTTCCGTTTAAATGAGTTTGGAATGCTAGAAATCATTACTGAAGTAGAAGCAGAAGCCATAAAAACTCTTTCAGCCTCAGCAATAAATGCCAGCCCAACCAGCTTTGCTCCTGCTGCTGTCAACGCTCCCGCTGCCTCTAGCACTGATTTGGAAGGTGAGCCTTTTGCTGTGGGACACAATATGTGGTTTCTGGAAAAGCTTCTAGAAACAGGACTGAAAGGGGCATTTCAGTAGCGCCGTGCTCCCTGACGCAGCGTGTGAAGTGAGTCACTGCCTGTTTCAAATATTTTAGAGGTATTTAGAGTGAATGTAATTACTGCAGAGTCATAACAGTACCGGGCTCACGCGTTGGGCGCTCCTTTGTGGAAGGTAAGTGTGGTTATATAAACGATCCGGGCTGGGTTTGCCACTGTAGTCAAACATCTTGCTCACACGGAGTTTTAACTTAAACCCTGGGGTCTGCTTAACTGGTGATACTGGGATGTCAGAGCCCGTTCCTTCCAGGGTAGTGGATCAGCAGTGACAGCCTTAACAGGGGTGCAGCGGTTGGGTCTGCATCTGTGTTAAACTGAACTGTGCCTGTTCTGGGGCTTTGGGATCAGAATGGCCGGGTGTTATGTACCATTAAACACTCAGCCTCCAAAGTGGAGGGGTTGCACCCACTGGGAAGACTTTCAGCTCCGTGCTGAGTCCTGAACCACGCTTGGGAATTGCCTGGGACATTGCTGGGTGCCTCAGGCCAGAAGTGCCCAGGGCTGTGCTAAAGATGGGTGTAGCTGAGGTGCTCTGGCTGACTAGATGTGCTAAACAGATGTGCCTTAGCTGACTGCTCTTGGGGGTGACGGGAGCTTCCAGTGAGATTCCTTCTCATGCATGTGGGGCATGAGCGGGTGGCACAGCACTGTGCCAACCTGGCATTGGTGGGCCAGAATGAATCCCCGGTTTGGCGAGACCACCCTTGAGAGTCACCTGTAACCTGTCTCGTGCCAATAGATGCATTGTTAGCCATGAGTTTTGTCATTTCCAAGGCTGCTGCAATCCAAAGTAGGGGAAATTGAGTTTTAACAGGGTAATGTAAGCATGTTACTAGACTTGCGCATCAATATAGTGGACAAGAAATATCTCAGTTCTTTGCAGACCTCTCTTTACCCTGTTTCTCCAGAAACCGGTATTTGGAAGCAGATTTACTTCTGTTAGCCTCTGAGCTTTTTCATCCCAGCCCACTTGGTTCAGCTGGGCATCCTCACTTGGTAAATCACTTGTTTCCTTTAATCAAGTGTTTCAGTAGAGCTATTTGTGAATGTGCCCAAGTGATCCAGTGCTGGATCGCTGGTCAAGGCAGGGCTGCATCCCTGAAATCGTACACACCCACAGAGGGAATTTCTTTTCTGGGAAGAGAACAATCTCTCCTCTTGTTGCTTGCCTGGACAAGCATCTGCGAGTTGGCTTTCCCCAGGATCTTGGTGGAACTATTTCTGTTTTCTGGTAGGAAGGCTTTGTACCTGTCTTCCCCGTTGGCTCTTCTCATCTCAGAATTCATTGTAAGCTCTGCAGATTCACTTTTGCTTACAGGCATTCGCTTACATTCCTGCTGATTGTGGGTAGTTCTCACCTGCGAGAGCTGCGGAAACATCAATTCATCAGGCAAAGAACCAGTGCTTACATGGTCACCTCAGCACTAAGAATTTTTCACACCCTTTTAATCCAAGTGCATTCCATCTATCAGCGTGACTTCTATTTGAGCAAAGCTCTTCAAGCTCTGTTGCTCTTACACATTTTCCCTCTTTTGCCTTCTCCCTGCCTGGAATCATTGGTCCCCAGTGGCACAGGGAGAAGCTTTAAGTTGTAACACGAGCAGGCTTGTGTTCGCTCTGTGTAGGCAGTCTGTCTGCCAAACTCCAGCCAGGACCATCCAACATCCCCCATCAGTCCGCAGGGAGCAATCAGATATAAATGAAAAATTTCAGTCATCTCAACAGAATGAGTGCGAGTACTGGTAAGGAGACTATGAAAATGGTTTTAAACAAGAAGCAAAGTGACTCATATCTCGGTGTTTTCAATTGCCTGGTGCCTTGTTTGCTTTTTTTTTTCTCTTAAATGGTGCATACAGGAGTTAACTGATCAAACCACTGCACACAAACGGCGCCCCAAAGTGCAGAATAGGAAGGACGTTTGCACAGGAGCCCCGTGCACAAATTGCACATCAGAAAACTTGAGCGAAATATGCATCGGGATAGTGCAGATGCCTGGTAATGGGGATTACTGCAACCATGTTTTGTTAAAATATTCAACATAAATTAAATTGCATTAGGAAAAAGCCAAACGTTAGTAGAAAGTAAACAATCTATTGGAGTTGCTCCTTGTATTTTCATGCTTTCATTCAGAAGAAAGATTGATATATATTCAGAAATAATTGTTTCTATTTTCCCATCAATAATGCTATTTTTAAAGACTGCCTATGAAAGATTTTTTTCTATGTACAAGGTATAGATAAAGACTGAAGTTTTAAAACTTAACCAACTGTATTTAAAGTATCCAAACAAAGTGGACTCATCTGACATTTGCTTTTCAAGTTAGAGGGTTACTAGGAATAAAGAAATATAAAAGGATCTGTAATTGTGTCCTGGCTGTAGCCTTGAGATGATATCTTCTTTAATACTTTTACAGAGGGCAGAGCTTCTCTGAAATTAAAATACTACAGATAAAAGTGGTTCTTCTTTAATGAGGTGGTACACTCTTTCTGTATGCCAGTGTACAGATAATAATTACTTCCCTCACAATAGGGTACTGAGGTTCTCTGAAAGTTTGCAAAGGACTTTGACAGAACTCCTTGCATGAAAGGTGTTTAAAAAGTACCAAGTTCTAACATTTTACTTTAATAGTTTTCTTTTTCTTTGCTTCTGCAGTGTCCAAAGACAACTTGCCGTGTTCTGTTTTCCAAACCTATGGTCAAATGGATTGCTTTGAGAATGGAAAGTTTTGTACTCAGACAGGCTCTCAGCAGCACAGGGACAGGTAAATAAACCTCAGATTCTTCTTCTGTGTTTAAAACTGCTTAGGGATAACTTTGTGGTAGAGAGAAGCATTGCTGTGAAAGTAATGAAGTCCTCAGAGCAAGTGTTAACATGGCATGGCAGAAGCAGGGCCGCCTGCAAAGCTCTGCTGGTGACCTTCCTGTTACCCTTGAGGCTCTCAAGCCAAACTGAGGAGAGCTTTTTTCTGGATATCAATCCTAATTTCTCAACCTGCATAAATTCTCATTGTGTGCTTGATGCCTCAGTTCCCTCTCCTGTAGATAAGGATGATGTTCTGTTTTCCACAGAGCTGTGAAAAGGCAATATTAAAAACCCTCTGGAGCTGCTTTGGTAGCGATAGCTATTCAGGTACTTTCAAGTATTTTAAAAGATAAATATATGGCAAATCATGCAAACAAGTTTCATTTCTTTAGGTTTGCAGCCCAGGCAACCTCATTCTGCCAAACAGGCACAGAGACGCTGGGAAAACTGCAGAAATACTGCTGGACTTCTAATTTGTTTTTGTTTTCAATTTTGAACATTTAGTGATGCCAAAGACATTCCAGATGATTGCAGAAACAGGGGAAATAGCAGAAATCCTAATGTCAGCATTGGCTGTCAGGTGAATGAGGTTGTCAGACCTGCCAAACGTCTCCGAAGGAAGAGAAGACTGCTTCTGGAGTCTGAGGATGATGAGGAAAACGCAGATGAGGATGAGGTAAATAAGGCCATATGTATTTTCTTTAAAGAGAACAGTAAAGAGCATGTAGAAGGCTGTGGCTTGCATTTCACTGTGCAAGGAAAACTGAGCCAAGGGATGTTGTTCTGTACCCATGAGAATGGTCGGGGTCTGATTCTGATTTACATCAGGAATGGGAATATCTGTTCTGAAATCTGAGGAGACATATTGGTGAATAGCTCGTGTGAAGTCACAGTCGATTTCAGACTGTAATGTAATACAGATGTAGCTATAGCCCTGCGCACTGAGCTTGTTTCATAATAAGAATACCCCCCCGAATATTACACCTAACTATAGTCAAGAAATAGTATGTGAGGATGAAGATTGGTGTCAAACAGCAGAGTCTCATTGTTTTTTATAATGCACTTGTGTGTACATTCACGACACCACTAGAAACGTGTATTAATGGTATACGAATAGAAGTACCTCAGTCCTGATCTCATCTTCTCTTAATTTTCATTAAGCATCTTACTCCTTTTAGGAGTCCTTTGTGAAAGTCTGCACTCTGCTGCCATGTGCATATTCTCAGGCCTGAACCGTTACATTTATGTTCATGAACTGCACTTCTTTTTCTAATGGAGAGCCACTGGGGTAGGTGCTGGGTGGCAATGCAAGCTGAAACTTCTGATACCATGAAATTTCTGATGATTAACTCATCTTATTGCTCAGTTTTTCTCTGTGATGCACATCAGAGAGATTTTAGTAGATATGTTTGCAGAAGTTCTCGCAGAAGTCTCTTCCCCTTCTCTTCCTCAGTTGAAACTGCCCCACTCTCTCTTCTAGGGTGTGCTTTGGCAGGCAGCTTTGCATTTCACATTTTGCCCTTTTTGTTTTGCTTCGAGAAATGACAACCCTGGGTGAATTAATGAGCTTGAAAACTTTACAGAACTGTGAATGGCAATCTGGCTTGGAATGTGATGCAGGGAGACATTTTCTGGGGTGTTCATCTATGGCAATAGTTCCTTGAAGCATCTGCTTCTTTCAGGGCTTCGTAGGTGATTTTTTTTCCTGTATCCATTCCCTGGCATAGACGGACATAACCTCTGAAAGGAGAAGGAAAATGGAACATGACAGTAAGGTTGCTTACGTGAGCAGTAAATCCAGCACTGCAGAAAGCAAATCCTGTGCATTGTAATGGAGGTTTAGGGCCCGTACTGCTCTTCAGTGGCCGTGTTTAAATGAACTTCAGTAGCATATTAATTTGTAAAGTATTTTGGGATACTGCAGGATCAAAGTTATTTATGTAACGTACCCTACTAATGCTCTTGCAGGGTTATTCAAAGGGAAATAATGCTAGCTAATACTCCTGTTAGTTACATGTTACATCCTTATTGTACCTGCATTGTGAGATGATCAGAGGGAGGAAACAACAAAATTGCTAAACTTTTTTTTAACGTATCTGTGTCTAGGAGAAGAATAAATCAAATAATATGAAAAGCCGCAGAAACACTAAACCAATAAAACAAGGTGAGCTAAGCTCATAGTCTCTTTTCTTTAATGTTTATAGATTATTTTCCTAGCTATTATAAAGTGAATAATAGTAAACAGAAGAAGAAAGGACAGTAGAGCTCATTTCACATTCAGAATAGCTTATTAGGTACATAACCCTCTTACCACAGTCAGTCTTCTGAAATGTATTAGCGAGAATATGCTAGATGTGCCTGCATGTCGGGCACAGCGCAGAGGATCTGGAAGGAGACAGCCTGATCCAAAGCTCGCTGAAGCCGATAAGAATCTTTGTTTCCATTGACTTTGGAGAGCTTCGCAGCCGCAAATGACAAATAGAACATAAGTTGTAAGCAACGTGAGATTGATTGCAAACTTTGGGTTAAATTTGTTGCATCCCTTAAAGGAGTTAGCATAACCGGGGGGAGATTTAAAACATAATTTATTGTGTCTATGACCATGGTTCTGCTAGAATGAATCCAAGCACCTGCCAAATTGTCTGCATCATGTATGTACTGGTAGCTGCCTCTGTAGTAGATGCACTGTGGTATTAGCAGGTTATAAATACTTATATTCATATATCTATACATATAAAAAATCTTGTGAACTGAACAAAAATTCACTTGGTCTTTTCGTTTGTTTTGTTTTAGGTTTATTTCAGCTGCAATTATATGCCTCTGTGCTGTCATTTAGTTCATATCTAACCCCTTATTTCTCTATGAATTACCAGAAAGAATTATTTTCCACTATTTTAAGTTATTATATCTTGTCGAAACTTTGCCGTGGCAGCTTTCCATGGGTAGCTTCCAGCAATTCGGGTGCCACGATTCATTTGACCTGCGATACGATAAATTTTTGTTAATGAGGAATGAGCACGGTTTTCCTACCGTTTGAATTTGTATCTTTCCCCAAAAGTTGGGTAACACTGCCTCCTCTGGGGTACAGCAAAACAGCACTGGCTGAGCTCAGCTCAGACCTGCCTCCTTACTTGCTGTAAAAGTAACTCTGCACCTGATCAGAGAGCAGCGCCGCTGCCTGGAGCTGCTCCTGTGCTGTAAAAATGACTTGCAGAAAATGGGAGGAGAAAGAGGAAAGAGGGAAAAACGGGAGATGTCTGGGAGAAACACTCATTTTTGTTTTTGTTTTTGATTAGTTGTTCCTGCAAAGAAGAAGGTATGGAACTGGGTTTCCTACTTAGAAGAGGAACGGATGCCAGCTGCTCCCCTAAAACTGTTCAGAGAGGTTGGCAGCTTTTTCAGCTCTTTCATTGTTTTTCTCAGGCAGCCTCCCAGAATTTCTAACTCAATGCAAGTAGAATGTGAGACTACCCTCAAACCAGCGGTTACATTTATTAGCTATTTTGGTGCAAGCAGACAGTTAAAACCTCATGTTTGTTTCCAGCCCTGAAGCACTGTGGAAATAAACATCTACCCTGTGAGTCTCATCCAAAACCAGCGCAGTAAAAACCACGGATTGAATCCCACTCACACATAAACAATGACTGTTTCGGTCTGCTTTGGGTAGCTCAGAATAAATTGGCTGTTAGGCAAACTCTAAGCAACGTCATAGAGGAACAGTTTAATGTCTTTCATATGTCCTGTGTTTCATCTGTGGCTGCACAACGCCCCTTCCAGCCTTCTTATGTAGAAAACTGTAAGTCGGCTGGCTCTGAGAGTGTCAGAGATTACCTCAGTGAGAAGTAGTTGTTAGAAGGGAAGCTGTGGTCATCCACAGTCTGGTGCACTGAAGTTAGGAGAAGATGAATTTCGATGTGGGGAAGCTGCTTCTACATTCTGGTGCAGCAGCCCAAATTAAAAGTTCAACTTGAAGTGAATTCTTCAAAGCAGAGAGCTGTTTGCACCGTCCAGGGTGAGATGAGAAGGAGAGGCAGTTAACTACCACAGATGCAATAAGCTATTTGCAATTGCAGTTAAAATTTCTTCTTAAGCCTTTGCTATATGCTTCAGAGGCTTAATTTGGATTCAGATTGCAAAGAAATTAATAACACAAATGTTTTCTGGAATGGCTGTGTAAATGGGCTCCAGATTAAACATTCTTTCTGCCTTCCACCATTTGAAGATGAGGAGTTACCTTCTGGGGAAGTCTGGACTGCTGACCTCCTGCTGACACAGGCAGAATGATTTTAGCTTCCCTGGCTGTTTGTTTCTGCCAGCCCTCCTACACTGGGCTGTGAAGGGGATTCTTTTGTGTTTGAATAGAGCTCATTTCTGCATCTGCTGAAAGATTTGTTCGCAGTTAATTGCAACAGACTCATGGTTCAGTGTTTTTCAGAGATTAATTAGAATAACAAGTAAACCTGAAATATGGTGATCATGCCGTTATTGATCTCTGTACCTGCGCCTGTCTATTAAAGCAGCAATCACTTAGTGATAGAATTTTCTGCTCTGAGATGAAAATTCAAAGCATATCTGATGAATGCTCTGCAATAGATTTTCTCTTCAGAAATTAAAAACAAATTTCTCTGTCTTTTTTTTCCTCTCCCACACAGTATCAATCATTCCCACAAGGCCGAAATGGATTTAAAGTTGGAATGAAATTGGAAGGGCTGGACCCTGAACACCCATCTCGATTCTGTGTTCTTACAGTGGCTGAGGTAGTTGCTATTCCTATCTCTGATTCCAAAAATCCCATTTACATTTAGGATACTTTTTCAATAAAAAGTAGGAGCATAGGAATAGTTGTATTTTAATTAATTAATGATTAGGAGGATTTCAAAGTGACACTGAAGGAATATTGGTATGTGGTTAAGAATCCATGAAATCCTACTTTTGTAGGATTTTGTAGTCAGGCTTTTGCAACTGTATTTCATAATAATAATAAACCTTTCAATTCCATGCAATGAATGAATGTGAAAAAGAACAATTGGGCCACAAGACTTAGTAAATATAAGCAAGTGGAAATTCTGTGTTTCTTTTCTATGAAATCTGTGTCGAGCTGAGGTAGACAAAAGTGCTCTCCTGCTGCATTTGCACTCCGGATGTCGCAGCACAGGAATATATGGGGTATGGGACAAAAACAAGTCCACTGAAGTTACACTGACCGGTTTTGTTGGCAGCTCCTTGAAGTGAGGAAAGAAAAGCACGGAAACTGGGAGATGTAAACGAGCAAAAATAAAACGAGGCTTTTGAGAAATAGACCAGGTCTTACGCTTTTATCTATAAATCCAAGTACAGGAAAAACATTTTGTTAGTATTTTTCTTTAGGTTCTGTATGATGATGTGTATGATAATCAGAGCTCCCCTGCTTATAGGTACAAGGGTATAGAATGCGATTACATTTTGATGGTTATCCGGAGTGCTATGACTTCTGGGTTAATGCTGATTCCTCAGACATCCATCCTGTCGGCTGGTGTGAAAAAACAAGCCATAAGCTGCTCCCTCCTAAAGGTATGGAAAAAAATAAAATGACGTGCAAGAAGCCATAAATTCTACTAAGAGCTAGTTGTCCTGGCTATGCATGTTTCATTTTTAGTATGATTTCATTGTCGAACTCGATCTGAGTGGCTTAAAGGGAAGAGGTGTAATTAACATAGTGAATCACGAAAGAACAAAACAACTTCCTTTTGATGTTCCCAAAGATTGACGTTGTTAGTCAAATTAGAAACTCTTTTATTGGGTGAACATGTAAAGCAAGGAGTTTCTTTGGGGTTCAGAACTTTATTCTTCCTGGCATTCAATTTCCTAGAAATGTTTGAAGGTTGAGATTAATGATTGGACATTATACCGAAAAAGAGAGAGATGTTTTAGCCGAAATGCATAACCCCTGAAGATCGTAGAAGGGCAGTTATCATGCAAAGTTCATATTCTTCCCAGGTAATTTCCATTTCTGAAAAACCAATCTGAATGTAATGGGTCTGTGTAAAACAATCTTTTTATCTCTCTTTCTAGGTTTCAAGGAGGGAGAATTTAATTGGGCTTCCTATTTGAAGAATTGCAAAGCTCAAGCAGCTCCAAAAAGCCTTTTTAAGACCCTCAGCACTGTAAGTGGTGATATTGAATACAAGATGTTTTCAAATAGGTCTGATGCTAAGCAAGTTTTGACCAGAATATTTACATGTTTTTAATATGCTCGTGTCAGAGGTACAGCCATGGTACAATCAGATGCAAGCTATTTCCTGCTGTGATTTATTTGTAAGATGGAAGCTAGTACAATTTTTTCCTTCCCCCAGTCACTGGCTTTCCAGGCAGAGAATTGTCTTTCCCTTCTTCCTTAATACTGGAGGAAAAGATTTACTCTACCATTTGTTAAATATATTACAACAGTCTGTTTTGCTGTGTCCCTGCAGTCAAGATATTTGTGTCACTTTCCTCTAATTTAATCATTTCCAAAATAATTTCTGGTTTCCAGCAGCATGCTCATGTGCACCATGGGATTTATTATGAGGCTATGGATCTTGAGTATTTTTCATCCTTCCCCCATTGTTGTTTTCCTTCTGGTTGTTAGCTTCAGTTTGTTTATAATACTGCTTCCCATTCTGTGCCACTGAAATGACCCCAAGTCCACAGCCTGGTGGATTTGGTGCTGCCAATGGACTGTCTGCAGTGGGATCAGGGCCCAACCACGTAGATTTGTGTCTGGATATTCTCTGACTTTTCCACTACTATCAGTGCTCATGCTTATCCTCAGCCAGTACTTAGCACAAGACTGTACATAGAATCACTAAAGGGTTTGGTTTGGGCTAAGGTGCTAAGGCATTTTAGCCTTTGAATCTGTATTGTTACGTACCTGGAGATTACATTACTCGGGCTGCACCAGCTCTTTTTCAGAAATAGTAACATTTATTGCCAGAATACATGGCAGTCTTGTTTGTAGCCCTCTTGCTAGTGACTTGTGTTTTGGTCTGTGGGTTTCAGGGTTATACCCTGCAACTAATGAGTTTATAACAGTGATTTAAATGGCGTGGGCTAGAATGTGGCTGATTTCCCTTTCCTGATGTCCTGTTCCTCAGCCTGTCACACCATCTGGTTTTCGTCTGGGAATGAAACTAGAGGCAGTGGACAAGAAGAATCCGTTACTGATGTGTGTTGCAACCATCACTGACATGGTGGATAACCGCCTGCTAGTTCATTTTGATAACTGGGATGAGAATTACGACTACTGGTAAAGAGAATCTATTTCTAATATATATCTGCAAGTAGACCATGGTTTATTTCACTCTGTCACTAACATCTCATATTTTAAGTGTAGTCACTAAAGTTGGGATCTTAAATCAGCTTTCAAACATACGAGTAATTGTTTGGGGTTTTTTTACTAAATGACACTGCCCAGGAGTTTCCCCTGCTGTTTGGGTGCCCTTCAGCTGGCTCCGTGCAAAGTCAGTGGGGTCAACCTGAACTGTGAGAGCAGTGTTTGAAGAAACGCAGCTGGTGACTGGGGGCCAGGTTAGGCAGTGCTCATGTTATCCTCTGGCAGAACTGAAATAAAAAACAGTGAGCTCCGCTGGCGACAAACACCTCTAATTAGTAACATCCTCTCCTCTAGAGCTAGTAATGGCTGTTGGCATGTTTCCCTGCAAACTTATGTTTGGAAGTAGGCTGCACTGAAGTCAGTAAAAATCTTCCCATTTGCTTCAGCAGAGTTTAGATAAGGCACTTCAAAAACAGAAGGGATTGCCAACGTTTAGGCTTTGAAGTCCTGACCTGCGCTACCATTGTTCTGCATCTACATCTTGATCCCCGCCCCTCATGCTGGGGCCAGGTGAAGTATTAGTCTAAAAACCATTTTCCCTCTTTGGGCCAGGTTTCCCAGCCCACATGAACGGAGAAGCTTTCTTTGAATTTGCCTGTGAAGGCAACGCAAAGCACATGCTTATCTACATAGCACTGATTCAATCGGTGTTCTGTGTTTTCTCCCTCACCTCCTTTTGTATGATTTTTATTTCAGAATAGGTACCTCTCTGGTGCCAAGAGAGTCTTTTCTTTCTTTGCCATAAATATATCATCCAGAGCTTTGTAACACTGGTGTTCCGATCAGCAGGTCTTCAGATCTAGTTCCTTTACCACTGTAGCCCATGAAGCTTTGTTTCCATGCCATGTTTTGTTTGGAATTTGGAAATGTTAATAGGAAACACAAGCAAACAAAGCTTCAGAGGAGCATTTGGCTGAAAACAGTTTTTTTCCTTGTCTGAAAGGCTGTTTTGGCCCATTCTTCAGAGTAGATGTAACAAAAGGGGCTGTCTCAAATGGACACATCCCTTCCTTCGGGAGCTCAGAAGATGTATATAAGCAATAAAACTGGGAACCAGGCAAACTACCAGTAGGTCTCAGCTGGAGTTAATGGGTAACGTGTAGTTCTTGGCAGGATATTGAAAGTCATTGCCCCTTCTTCCAAAGTTTGAGTTTCAGTTAGAGACAAGAGTTTGGTTTTTATTTGCTTGCTTCCTTTATATTTTAGCTTGGATGCTCTATGTCCAGGCTGATCTGTGGTTTGTATGGCCGTGGGGAGAGTTTTTTGTTGTTGTTTTTTAAAGCAACAGACATCTTTTGGGGCAGCTTGAATGCCTTGAAAACTTGGCTTTATAAATTCTAACGAGGTAATGCTTGTCTTTTACACCGTGATCACACCCACTGAAAGCATCTGCTACCCTAGCAAAAGCGTATCAGACAGCATCTGAAATTCTTTTCTTTTTGCTTTAAAATTGACTGGTGCCAACTTCTCCTCTTTGATTCAGGTGTGAAGCTAGCAGCCCATATATTCGTCCTGTTGGCTATTGCCAAGAAACTGGAACCCCGCTGACAGTACCACCTGGTATGTTGAAAGTGAGACTTATTTCCTGCCTCAGTCAAAAAACCTGCAGGCTGTATCTTCCAGATAATTACGTATTTGCAAGATTTACAGGAATTTACAGATTCCATTCAGTATTCTTTACTGACTGAACAATGTTATTGTTCATACTTCTTGCACTGCAGTTTATTTTGTTTTACAGCTCTTTCAAGCAAAGGAACAAGGTTTGGTAATTTGCAATTGATTTGATTTCAAAAGGGCAAGAAATATGAAGTATTTTCAGAATTTCCTCTAAGGTGAGCTGGAAGAAAGAGGAATCAGTATCAGGATTTTATAGATAATGGGATGGAATTTCTGAAAATGAAAGAGTAACTGAAGCCACATCTCCTTCTGCAGAGCTGAAATCCAGTAAATGAGGAGAATGTTGGGCAAATGAAAAAGGACAGAACCTACAGGAAAACCAGTGTTGTTTTCAGGCTTATTCACCTTTAAAATAATAAAAAAAATAATGTCTGCTGTTTGCTGGATTGACAGCCCTGGAGCAAGAAATTCTGTAATTACTGCATATCAAGTTTGGTAGAGTGGGTAGCACTACAAGCTGCCTCTGCAGTGGCAGAATTAGCCTTAGTGCCTTTTACTGTGGATGATAAAGGGGTTATAGACCCTTGTTCTTCAGCAGCACCACCTCTGTTCCTGCTTCGGGAAAGTACAACAGTGCTGTGGCGTGCAGTTCCCCTACTCACATCGTGATTGCCTGCGCCCCTAAGAGAATCTGCAGTCAATTCTCATTTCTCTGCTGAAAGATTTATGTGCAGCAATTTGCAGACTGTCCTGTGCAATTAGTGATTGGGTCCTCCTGCCAAAAGGGAACAATATTGAGGCTAAAAAATACTGAAATAGGGAGGAAAAGAAGGTAGAGCAGTTTCTGAAACGTAGCTTAGGAGTTGCTGCCAGAGAGATGCATCCCGTTGTCGTTAGAGTAGCACAGCCATGTAGGTGTCTGGGTAGGTAGGTAATGGTGACAGAGCCTCTTGCTTCGAGACTGCTAATTTTATTCAGCTATGGGTGAGTAGGTAGGAGGAGATGAGAAGTTCCTACAATCTGGCAGGCACTCACACATAGAATGGTTAATAAAATAGGAAATTAATTTAGCGATGCCATTGCACATCACAGAATCCTCTGACTAGCTCTTAATTGGCAGCTTTCTCTAGAGAATAAGAATTGATTAAGCTGTACAGAAACGAACTCTTCAGGTTTTTCAGGTCAGGGTTAAAGGGCTCAGGAAACGTGCAGTGCTGTTGTGTGTGCTGTAAGTAATGTGTATGAGCAACGCTTCCCAGCACCATCCTTTTAAAGTGCTAAGTTAACATAATAACCGTGTGCTACATAGCTGCTTTTCTGTTCTTTGTAACAATAGCTGGGTTTTTCTTACTTAAATATTAATTCTCCATGTTTTTCAGGATACAAGGATCCTAAAGCCTTTTCATGGGAGAAATACTTGGAAGAAACTAATTCCCAGGCAGCCCCAGCAAGAGCATTCAAACTGGTTGGTGAATCTCTGATTTTCTTAGGTCAGAAGAGTAGGGGAAACTTCTGTTATCTACCCTTTCTTTCCAGATGTTGTATTTGGTGGTGGTTCACCATGTCTGTACTAAGAGGGTGAAAGTGTGTTTTTTACTGTGAGCCTGAGTTTAAAATCAGCTCTCTAAAACAAAACACACAACAGTCTACGTGGCTAAAAAACAAAAAACTGTAGCTTTCAGAGGTACGTGTGAAGGACAGTACCCTGCTTCAGAGAGGGCACTGAGAGGAGAAGGAGCTGGCATTTTGCTCGAGGTCTGACTGGGTGGGCCCAGGGGTTCTCCCAGGTGAGGTGAGCAGGACTGGTGCTGGCTGAGGAGACTCCAGACGCTCCCTTTGCCAGAATCAGAAGTGGGTATCATCGCTCTGCAACTGGGGATGTTTGGTGAGTAAGGGAGGAGGAGGAGTGCTGTGTGTATGTGTTTGAAGGGAAAGTGATGTTGGGACTTCTTCCCATTGTTTGTTCTCACCGACGTGAAATTTTAAAAACTCCTCTGAAATATTTTCCCCTTGAAGTTGAGTAAATCCACCTTTCCCCTGGTAGGGGAGGATAAAGTGAAGGTGGAGTGAGAAGCTCCTGTCAAGGACTAGCGTGTACCGATACCGATCTTGGTTCTTCTAGGGAGGAGCCAGCTGTGCCCTCCGCAGGAATAAGCATACTGCCAGGTGATAGAGCATCTCTGCCAGACTCCTAGGTGGAGTAAGACCATCCTGCAGACTAAAATCTGAAGATTCTCAGACTCTCTCAACCATGGGAGCCTGAGCTTCAGTTTCTTACAGTGGAGTTCAGTGCATTTATCTGGAAGCTCACTGTGAGCAGAAATGCATCAGAAGCCTTTAAAGTAACTTCATAAATAAATTCCAAAGTTGCTTTTTTATTTCTTAGCAGTGTCTTCCATGGTGCTGGTTCATATTGCTAAACTTTGCAGTGTGTTTAAAAACTTCCCTGTGGCATCGTGATATTTGCCTTGAATCCTTTTGATAACGTTAGACTTGCAGGTTAATACCTGCTGCCCTCCCTTACATTTTGTGGGTAAGGTCTTTGGGCCTGAGGAGGAAAAGCAATCAAGGAGGCCTCAGATAAGGGAGGTAAAAATCCAGCCAAGCAAGGCTGATAATTGCTAGATTTCAGCAGGTGTCCATTTGAAATTGTTGTAGGTTGTCAAGGCGGGTGTCACGTAACAGGAGGAGGCTGGGTCTGCCTCTTTAGAGAGCTGTGAGGCCACAGCTGGAGTTACCTGCAGCACAGTGGAACTCCAAAGCATCCCTTGGATTAAGGTTTTCCAGAGCTGGGCAGACAGCTTCGATCACGAAGCGCAGCATGCGAAGCACCTCGGAGGCAGCGTGCTGGATAATGAGTGAGGCTTGTCAGTGGGACGCGTTGTTACCCCAAGCGTAGGCTCAGCCTTTTTTTGAGCTGCCTTCGCAAAATCCCAACAGTGCTGGAAAATGGGGAATTTCAGAATACAAGAGAGAAGGAATGCAGCAACTGGTTTTCTGCACGACAGAGGAACAACAGACCCAGTGTTGTAGAGACAAATGTTTTGGAAAGGTGATAACATTCTCTAAGACAAAAAGAAACAGTGGAGTGCAGCCTGCTTAAGACTGCCATTCTCCAGTCCTCAGTAATCTATCATTACAGCATCGTTTCCTCAGATTTTCAGAACATAAAAGGTGTTGAGAAATGTCACCTGAAGATAATAGGGCTTTGCTCAGTACAGGGAGCCTTGTTAATGTGGATACTCCCTCTTTTGGATTCTTCCAAAATGAAGCATCCCCCCAAGGGGGAGTGTAAGTGCCTTGTCTGACTCTTTTCCTGCTTTTCATCAATTTCTGCAGCCATTGCTTTCTTCGTCCAGATATCTGGCTTTGAGAGAACGGTAGAAGGGCCAGTTCTGGCTCTCATGGAACTTGGGAGTCTAAATTAGCATCCAAGGCTGTTCTATGAAAATGAGACAGAAAAAAATTGCATTTGATATAACAACAGTTAATAGAACTCTTCCAGGATCAAATCTCGTTATTTTTCTGGCATGGTTGGTCTGAAGTGCAAATACATGGCACAGTTATTGATTTTTGTATTATTATTATTATTTTTTCCAGCTAGCAATTACAGGAAATCAGTACACAAAAATACAGGTTGAGAACCAGAACTGGCATTTCTCACTGAATTATTTTTTAACAGTTTTCAAGAGCTAATGTATGTAGTCTGGAGACACTGATCATCAGCACAAATAGCAGATCTTGTGTCAGGATTTCTGCCTTTTCCTCCACCCAAAAACATAGGAGGAGACAGCTTCATTGTCAGCATCACTATTTCAACCCATTGTCTTGGGATGTCAGTTCAAAAACAGTCAGAAGCCATTCCAAAAAGACAGCAACCCTTCAGCAAAACTAAATAGTCTCCTCTTCTGGGCAGCGTTTTGTTCTCTAGCACTCACCCTCTTTCCCCAAGAAAGTCAGACAATGTTGGCTGGCTCAATAAGACACTCTTAAAACTAAATGCAGCTTAGATTGCTTGGCTTCTGATATACCACGTGGCTGAAAGCCTGCGGATAAAACCTTGCATCCAGGTGAAAAGACTGAAGGGAAACTTGAGGTTTGGAGTCTGTAATCCCTTCATCTCAGGAGCGACCTCCTTCCCTGTACCCAGCTGCTGACAGTGAAAAGGGTAAGGAAGATAGCGAGGAACGAGTGATTATATCAATCTTTTCACTAACCTGATCTTGTTTAAAGACATGATTTAGAACTGTCATCTCCCCTGACCTTTGTGTGCAGAAGTGAAGAGGGGTGGGTTCTGAATGAGTACCCAGTGCTCCATGACCCCCAGATGAGTTTGGGGGAAGAATTCACAGTCCTTAAAAAATAAATGGAAAACAAATCGGTAAAAGCTGTCTGTTACATAGAGGTTTACATCCACAGGTACTGCAGAGGGCACACATCAGGTCAAAGGGCATCCTGGAATTTTTACAAAGTACTTCGACCACTGGGGTTTGAGGCAAATGGTAAATGAAACTGTGGGCATGAGACTCCTGTGGCTGGAACTGCTCTCACGTCCCAGCACTGTTCCCCAGTGCCACAGTTTTCAACAACTGATAACAAGCAGGTGCAGTTACCGTAAGAAGCAGATGGCAATTACTCTTCTGACCCATGGGCTCCTGGTCCTGCACCATTGCTGCACAAGAGAGGCTTAAGCCCAGGCTCAAAGCAAAGATCTGAAATCCCTCTGCTTGTCTTGGAAGTGGGGATTTTTGTATCCTCTTCACTCTGGGAAGGAAAAGGAGTGTCTGGAATTGCCAGATTACAGTTTAGGCAAAATGTCTGTGTCACAGGAAGAATTTTGCAGTGCAATGAAATGAAGCCACGTGTTTCCCAGCCCAAGCACCAAATGCAGGTAACTCTGATAGTATCCAGAAGCAGAGGTGGCTGCGTCTGATGCTCAGAATGATGCTCTGTAGTGTAGTGAAGGTGTCCCACAGCAGCATTTCAGGCATTCTAATGTGAGACAGAAGCAAGCTGGCCAGCATCCTTGTCAAACGTGAGGCAATCTCTCTGCCACGTTGAGCAGTTTTGCTGTCAGGACTGTTCAGTCTGTGTATTAGTGGAGCTTGCGGTCGTATCTGGTCTTCTGCCTTCTGTCACTGACTGAGATGTTCCTCTGCAGTGGGAAAGCTCAGGCTTCCCCTTGAGTAGTTTTGGACTTCTGACAAATGGACAGCCTATTCCTGTAGACAACTCTTACTTTAACCTCTGAAGTAGTCTGCCATGTGAGGTCAGGGGCCAAAGCTGCAAAAACATTTGACTGGTGTATGAAAAACTCAGTGCAAAACTCTCTTATTCAGAGAAGGCAATTAGTTGTGAATGCCCTGACTTATTAGCATTCTGCTTACGATCTTGTCTTACAGCGTCCTGCTCACGGATTCCAAGTTAATATGAAGTTAGAGGCTGTAGACAAAAGAAATCCCATCTTGATAAGAGTAGCAACGATAATTGACAAAGATGACCATCGTATTAAGGTATGACCTTGCTTTGAAGTTCAGAGCCTTCCTGCTGAGGACTGCAGTGATTGGCAGTACAGAGAAAATACCTGTTTGATATGAGAAGCAGCAAACAAACACCTTACAGATGATCGAGCCTACAGGCCTGCCCAACTGGAAATGATTTCTGTTGTTTTGGCCTATTGAAATCTGATGGAATTGCCTGGTATTGTTAGTTACTGTTTCAATGTAACTATTTTGAAGTAAGATTTGACAGAATGATTTTCCATCTCTTAGCAGTTTCTGTGTGATCTGTACGAGTGAAGGCAGCGTTAATGTTCTGCTGGTGGGAAGCTACCTGACAGTTTTTTCCTAGCACACTTAAAAGAAAATCAAAAGCAAGTTAAGCCCTGGTACATGTGGGAAGCAGCTTCACTCACCAATATAAATTCATTACACGGATGCATTTTAACTAATTATTTTCACGTTAATATATTGCCAGAAATGTCTGTTGTGCATTGGCTTCTGATAAATAAGTTATCAGTTGGCTAAAGTGGAGCCTGCACTGATGGGGCCACAGGTCTCTCCTTGGCCACAGGTCTCCTTCCTGAAGGATGATTACGTGGTCAGGAGTGGAGTTTGTCCCCCCTTGGCCATTTGATTCTGTTTGCCTGAGCTGGATCTGAACAACCATTACTAGTCCCATCGTCCAGTGGAAAATTCTAGCTTGTTTACTGCAAAACTTGCCAAAGTCATTGGCTTTTATGGTGTTCTGGGATTCATAGAAAACAAAACAATTAAATAAGCAATTCTGTTTGCATATATTTAGACTGGAGTGTGCTGGAGCACCCAACGGTCTGTGCTTTCTTGCAGACCCCGTGATTTGACTATGTCACCAGAATCTGGTTGTTCCCTAAAAGATAGACATATGGGTTAGGAAAAGAAATTAAGCACAAAGAATGATTGTGCTTGACTGAAAGACTGAATGAATCAGCTCCAAGTTGAGCAAGGTGAAACAAAGGGGGAAGTTAAAATAAAAGCTGAGTCATATCCTTAACTATATCTCTCACCGAGACTCTGTGCTTCTTTTAGATACATTTTGATGGCTGGGACCGTAATTATGATTTTTGGGTCGATGCAGACAGCCCTGATGTTCATCCAGTAGGCTGGTGTGCAAAAACTGGACATGCTTTGCAAGTCCCCCTAGGTAATGTAGATGACATCATATTGTTGTATTGAATAATTTTCCCTAAATGCGGTCTGCTCTTGAGGTGTATAAAACTTTTTATAAATCTGTTTAGCTTTTCACAAACCTGTTTACCTTTTTTAATTCTTACTACCAGGTGCTGTTGATCCTGTGGGAACAGTGGGACAAGCGTGTCCTACTCCAGGCTGTCACGGTATTGGCCACGTCAGGGGACCACGATATGGAACACATTATACGTATGTATATGAGATCTTCTGAGGGTTCTGTTTGTGAGCTGTCTGTAAGAGTAACGCAGCAACAAGCACCTGCACTGCACTGAAATTATCACAAGGTGTTTGTTCTGGAGATAGTTATTAGTGCAATTGCAGCTCCCTCTTGTGTCTAAATGCACTGTTCCACCATAAATTCAGTTCGTACCAGTATAATCATTACAACTGCAATACAATCTAGCATAGATGAATTCTCTCCAATTTCTATCTTCTAGTATTACTGAAGGAAATTCTTTTGTAAAATAACATACCCAAGAACAGGATGCAAGAAGACAGCTAAGAGGAAGAGTGTGGCTAGATTATTATACTGTAAGCAGAAAGGAAAGAGCACTCATATTTTGTGGTTTGCCTTTGATTTCTTATGTGTTCTTGGAAAATAAAGGTTTTTCTTGATTAAACTATCTTACAGAGCAAGAAAACAATCTCAGATGGGAGGTGTGAAGGTCCAGTAGTATATAATGTGGTAAAGGACTTTGAGTTGTTCAGAGTGATAGTTGCAGGAGTGTTTTGTTTCATGAAATACTGTTCAGACAAGCAGGCAACACTGAAAAGCTGTTGTTATTCTCTAAGATGATTCTAAAAACATGACTTTGATTTCTAAATCTGCTATTTGGTCCCCTGCTTGCCCACACCTTAGACTGGGTAATGATGTCTCCCTTCCAGACGTGTTTTGGCCTTGCTTTTTCTGGGTTTGTTGATGTATATATCTGCCTGAGGCTGGTAAGACTGATTTTAGAAACATGCATCTTAATCTCTCTCTCTTTTTTTTTTTTTCTTTAACTCAGGTTAGTTGGCTGCCCATATTCTGATGTGAACCTCAGCAGAGAAAACTTGTTACAGGACCGCCTGAGCGGGGAAAGACCTTCCTCTGGCAATAGCCTTCAGAAAGCCAAGAGGATAGAGACCCCTGCCCCAGTCCTGTTGGGAACAGGAGAGTCTTCTCAGGAGGACTCTCCACATTCCAGGTGAGCTGAACGCATTTCCTAGGCAGGTACTAGGGAACAAAACCATTTTACAAGGCTGACAAACGCAGGAATTGGCAGAGAAGCAGTAGAGCATTGAGTTCATCTGTCTGTAATATTGACCCATGCCCCAGACACTCTTAACACAGAGCACTGCACTTTTATACCCTCATATGCCTTAATAGGTTTCTTGATTCCTTAATCCTGCTGCTCTGGTCACATTCCAACAAAGGAAATTGCATTCTGTCTCCATAATTTTTTCTTTGCTGTTTCAATTTAAAATATATTCTTTTTCTTCATTTCCTGTCTTAAAACTGTCAGGCAAGATTATTTTGCACTATTAAACTGTAACTGCGATCCACCCCAGAGTTTGTTGCATTACACTGGTAGGTGTAAGGGCTCCATGTATCACTTGGCAAACAAGTGGAGTTCCTTCAGATATTTTATTTTCTTACATGAAGATCTTGGAATTGAGGATCATTGAGGTAAACTGTGTATTAGTTCATTGACTGCAGGAGGCAGTCAGTCTGTCACGGGGACAAACCTGGACAGGAATGCTTTTGCTATTGTCACCTACAGTCTGTAGGAATTCAGTCTCACTCAGGCAATCTCTGGTGATACTTTAGGTCTTTTGTTGTATTTTAAGGCCTATATGCATTTTAAGGTTTCTTTGCTTTGCTTAGATTTATAACGCTATTGAGATAAGTTCGGTCAGACAAAAGGAACACCCCTCCCCTAAAGCGTGCATGGCCAGGCCAAAGCTTGCCTCTTCTCATCCCAGTAACGTGCTGGGATCTCCTTTTGCTACTCTTGACAACAGAGTGGATTGTATTTCAATGGCACTGTTACTTGAAAATTTTCTTGGGAGTTTTGGGATTCTCCTAGAATAAATGGGAATCTAAATTTGCAGCATATTTATGTTTTTCTAACTAGTTCTCTTCCTGATAGTGCGAGGTTCAAATTCAGTATGCAAATCTTAAAACTTCCTGCTGTTTGTCCTACCTTGGTTAACTGTGTAGCTCTATTTATGCAGCAAACTCAGCTGTTGAAACTGTCTTAAATGTTAGCCAGAGGAATCAAGGTTCCAAAATCTTAAATCTTGATTTCACCGCAGCACATGCTTCAGCGGGTTTCTTGTAGCTGCTGGGATCAGAGCCCTGGTCCACAGGGGCTGATTATTTCACATAATC
The DNA here is from genome assembly GCF_011077185.1 of Oxyura jamaicensis. Lineage (NCBI taxonomy): Eukaryota > Metazoa > Chordata > Aves > Anseriformes > Anatidae > Oxyura > Oxyura jamaicensis. Next base: position 2,338,554 of record NC_048915.1, read on the forward strand.
TCTCTCAATCCGTGCTAAAGTAAAATAGCACTTTGTACTGTGCCTGTAGCGATGGTGGGGGAGAGGAAGGCTTCCACCGCTAGGTGGTAGTTGTTACTCCCATTTGCAAGAAGCTGCCAGCTTTGCCTCTCCTCAGGGAAAAGGGAACAGAGGATGTCAGCTTAGCTGCTATCATTTTTCTGTCTCTCCAGAAAATCTGCACAAGACAGTGAAAAGTCATGTCAAAGCAGTGTACGCAGTCTGTCGGAACAGTCTGAAAACAATCAAGAGAAAGACTGGATAGAGGAGGAATCGTCTGCAGACATCAAAGCCAAACCGAAAAAGTAAATAAGATTTTTGTGAGGTATTTTCATGGATTAGTAGTTGTGTCTCTTGATGCTGCTGCTACATAGGAAATACAGATGTAAATCAGGAGCTTAGAACGGCTCAGTTTGATCAGAGGGTTGCAGCACAGAGTTTTAGAATGACATGTTGTTAAGTCTCCTCCTTTCCTCCCACTATTTCGGGGACTTTATTTCCCACTGTGAACTCAAATCTGAGTTGTAGCTATAACTGTATATCACAGCCCTTAGCTTAGAGGGGCCAGGGATAAGTAGTTTTATCGCTAATGGTAAGAGGGAGATAATTTTGGTTGCTAAATACACCGTTAATCTCTTTCTGTAGAAGAGTTTGAGTTATCAGTTTGTGTTATCGTTTGAAATGTTTCGTACTTGATGCTTTCAGGCTTGGGTGCTCACATGCCTATATAAAGTTCCAGCTGGTGAAACAGGAGAACAATGGGAAAGGTTGGTTGATTTTTTTATTTATTTGTGTGTGTGTGTGTTTGCATGTGCAATATACCAGACCCCCAAGGACAATTTAAAACTCTACAACTTTTTTGTTGTTGATTCTATGGTCAAGAGAGGACATACCCTGGCGCTGATGATAATGGTAGTCTTTTTTCATTTAAAATGAGGAAGAAGAGTAAAATTGCTTAGAGGTTGGGGGTTTTGTACTTTTTTAGAGTGAAGCTTTGTATTTATTAACCGAGAAAGACGAGCCTTCACCATCTCTAGTACCACTGCATACTCTCCTGAAATGACAAGGGGAAGTTGTTCCCTCGTCTGCAACCATTCTGCTGGTAGAGTGAGCAGAGGTGTCATGGGAGACACAGACAAAACCTGGCAGATAGTTGCTAAGTTCCGTTAACTTCTTGCAGTAGTTTCCCCCAGGTATGCAGAAACATGATTAGAATCATTTAGGGCAACTTCTTGAAGGTTCTCCTAAGGAGAAAAAAGAAAATCCAATGGAAAAACAATGTCTTCTTTATTCTGGTACTTGACAGGTTAAGTTTTAAGAGAAGCTTTCTGATATCACTTTGGCAAACCATATGCTTAACTTTCAGATTTACTATAAAAAGCCATTTCAGAGAACCGAGCTGACCAGGCTTTTAGGAGGATTTAACTTGGTAATAAGTCTCCAATCAAAAATAGCTAAGCAGGCACAAACTGGGGCAGGTGCCTAGATTTTTTTTATTATTATTCATTTTTACCTTGTGCTGACTTCTGCAGTCAGAGCTAGAGAAGTCTGCCAGCCCTGAGCTGCAGTTGCAGTTGGCAGGGAAAGCTGTCTGCTTTCCCGTCGCATTTACCTTAAGCAGAGTGATGGAAATCAGTAGAGGGAAATTCTGCAATAATCCACTGACCTGTAATTTCGTGATTGCCCAGAGCTTTCATCCCATCTATATTTAAACTATTAGGACACCGCTTCCCTCTGAATGGAGAATAATTCCTGTAGATCGTGGTTTGGACACTTTCCCCGAGGATCTGGGCTCAGGGAAGGAAAGGGCTTTCCAGTTCGTGTTGCTGTGAGGCTCCTTCGCTCTCCAGGTGCCTGTCAGTGTTCCTGTGCACGCCTTGCAGCAGGCACGCTTTTTGTTCACCGTGAGCTGCCATGTTATCAATGTGACTAAAGGTTTAAAGGCTTAATGGTGACATTCAGGGCGGAGAAGGGGGGTGAAATGAAGAAAAGCCAGGCTGTAAGGATGAGGAGGGAATAAAATGAAAAGGGAACAGCCTGTGATCGAGGCAGAGCCCACGCAGCAGGGATGTGGCAGCACAGAAGATCCTGGCACGAGTGGGACCTCCTGGCACAGGGGAGGGGAGTTGAGGCCAGCTGCTGCCAGCCCCTGGGGGCACAGGGAGAGACCATGTGAGGAGCAGGTGACAGCCTCCCAGGAGCGATGTCTCATGCTGTGTCATCGCCATCAGCATCAGCTTCTGCTCTGAGGATCAGGCTTTATTTATGTAAGTTTTAATTCCCCCACTCTGGTCTTGTTATAAAAGTAGAGACCTGTATCTGATGCTGTACTGCATCCCTTAGTGAGGTGGAGATGAAGTAAGGTGACCCAGCAGGGGACAGAGGAATAACCTTGTGTCAGACCAACCTTTGCCTCTAGCACTTCTTTGGCCTCAGCTGGTGAGGAGCCGGCAACCTGTCAAAATGGACTTGCTCTTTGTAGCACTGCTTTTGTTGTGCTTTGCAAGCGGCGACTGGCACACCCCCCAGGTCCTTACACACCATCCTGCAAACGCCGTTCACGAGAACACTGAATCAACCTGAGGCAGGCAGCAGCCCTGTCGGTGCTGTGGCTGGGGCAGGTTTATGAAAACAGCAGCAAAACGGCACTTTGGGTACCGCTGCCACAGGATGGCCCCTGGCAGCCTGCACAGTGCCTGCCGGGGGGCGAGGGGACGGTGCACGTTGCCCCTTGTAAAGCAGAGGAATGCTTTCCATGTTGTTTCCATCCTCTGCTTCACTTCCTGTTGTATAACCGGGCGAATCCCTGTAGGACCATGACTCTGCACTACTCAAATGATCTCATTAGGGAGGGGTGATTTCTTCTGTCTCTCTTTTCTCTCTCTTTTTTTTTTCTCCCTTCCTCCTTGGTTTCTTTAAAGCCTCCATCACTTGACACATGAGGAGGGAACTGATGTCTGGAGGTAATGTGCAGCACTCCTGGCCTGGAAGCCTCCTGGGGAGGCGGCGAGCCCAGGCCATCAGCTGGCACGTGTGGCGCTCCTCACAGGCTGGCTACAGCTGTGAGCTGGAATGATGCCATTAGTTTCCAGCTGAAGATGCTGTTACCAGAACTCCTCCACCTTGTCAATAAAACGCTGCAAACATCTTCTGTGTTAGCAGCGTGACATCATTTTCCTGGGAAAGAAGCTAACGATAAAGCCTCCAGCCTGGCAATCTTATCTTATCTTTTTTTTTTTCTTTTCCTCGGGAGGGTGGGGGAGAACACCCCGAGAGCTGTGTGCCCTGCAATAGCAGTGCCTGGCTGCCTGCTTGCCCTGCCTTGCTTTTTCCTCCAGACCGTGACCCTTCCTCCTCTTTTGTTGTAATCGCTCCTACTCGAAGACTCGCTCTGACTTGTCTCGTTTCCTTTTCCAGACCCTGATTTCGATCTCCAGCAGGCCCTCCACCAGTCCATCTTCATGCCTTCCCTGACCTCTAACCCGACCCACCGCCTCCATCTCTGCTGGGAGCAGCACTGCAAGCTCTTGCCGGAGGTCTCGGGCCTCACAGCCAAGCATGTGGCCAAATGGACTGTGGAAGAGGTGAGTTACCTGCTACCTGCCCCGCTCTCGGGTGCGGGAATGCCTGAGCCCCCTTTCAGGAGTGCTGATTGGAAGACATCATTATTTTCTGTGCCTCCCTAGGTAATGCTTTGCCATTTGCCTCGTGGATGCCATAGCTGACTCAGCTAGAAGTTGTACCTGAGTCCTTTACAAACAGAGGGAAAGATCCCTATTAACCCTCTGGTGCCCAAGGCTTATGTCAGTGAATGAGACTCTCTTTGTTTATTTACCCCTTGATCTTTCAGTGCTCAGGCCTGAAACACGAATCTGACAGCAGATTCTGTTTCTCTCTGGTCTCCCTCCCCCTCTCCTGTGATTTTCCTGCTTATTCACTTTTACATTGCAGATAATTCCAAACTGCACTGTGCATACCCACTCCTCCCACGTCTCCCTGCCTGTTTCCCCTGGAACAAAACTGCCCACAGCCTGACCTGATTTCTGACAGAGGTAGCTGTGCAGCTGGGGATGTGTCTCTGCAGTCCCAGCTCTTGAGATGTCTCCTGTAATTAGGAGGCATGTGAACACGCTGGTATCTTTTGTGTGCTGAGTAGTTGGTTTTTGCCTTGATGCCTTGGGCATAAATAATATTTGTATCTCCACTCGAGGAGTGGTGACAATTTGGATCCTGGCGCTTAATCACAGGCCATTTAATTGAAGAGAAATGTGCTGTAATGTTGCGCTTGCAAGGAAGGAGGTAATCTGCAAAGCAGGAAAAGGTGCCATTCTTCATGAGGCATAGAGGATCTTCAGGGGCTTTTAAAAAGTGCTTTTTCCCTAAGTGCCTCTTCCATCAGATAAATCCAGTCTTGACTTTGTTCTTCATGCTGGAGGACTGGTTGGAGTCTGGTGGGATTGCAGAATCACAGGGGATGGGAACCACAGCAAATGTGAAGGCAGTAGAGCAATTAGTGTGGCTGGTTTAAAAACTGGCTATTTTTTCTTCCTTTTTTTTTTTTTCTTTTAAGTTTTAATGAAAATGAGTCAGAATTAAATTCATAGCAAGGAGGAGAAAAATCTCTCTGAAAGATTTTCTATTTGTATCCTTCTGAGAAAGCTTCCACTGATTTATTTTTTTTTCCAAAAGGTCTTTTAGTAAATCAATACAGGCAGGAGCAGCTAATCCTCTGACATGAAAACAATCAGAATCTCTTTCTTTTGGACAAAACATGGAGGTTGTTTCATGGAGGAGCAGAGACAGGATACAAGCCAAATAAAATTTGTCCTTTACAGTTGACCTTTAAAGCAACTGCTGGGTAAATTTAACTGGGATATTAGTTTGATAGCAGATGAATATAAGTCGGGACCACAGGGCATCGATGCAGGGCGTAGTGGTGTAGTGATTCACAGTCCAGAACACAATGAACTGCCTGAAGCTGCTGAGGATGCGCTGACTACCAGCAGGAGTGTGAGTGGCACATGAAAAAGATCAGCTGCAGCACCACAACAGACCTGCTAAAGTCATGACAGGTTTTGTCTTGAATTTTGGTGAAGTGGATCGGGGTTTTGCAAATCCTCTTCCTCACAGATTCCCGTAGGAATTAATGTAGCCCTTGTATGAGCACTTGCAGGATCGGCACGTGCAGGGCAACGTAGCCGCAAGGTCTGGAAGATGAAAGCAGTAGGACTTCTCTGTGTTTTAGTGAGTCCAAAGTAGATTTGATCTGTCGCTGTTTGGGCTTCTGACATCTTCCTGCAGGGCAAACAGTTGCCTATGAGTTGTGCTTTGAACTCTGCTGCACAAAGGAGCCCATTCTGCTGATTTGAAACGAGCAATGGGAGTGTAAAATTCTCCTTTGGTTTCAGACTGGAGAACTGTTTTTATTTTATAAAACCCACATTAAGGAAAAAAAAAATCTTGCTTTAATTCTCTGTTGGTTGAGAGCAGCTGAAATGACAGAGCAGCAGCAGTATTTAGGGACCCTCAAGCTAGGAAACCCTTGGTAACACTGAACAGTTCAACAAGATTAGTTACTTTAATGCAGCTTTGTTATTTATTGAAAGCTTCCTATCGTGTTTTCAAAGCACAGTTAGTGTAGGGTATGGAATCACAGGAGAACATTAATATGTGCCGGAGCTGAATTGTTCATTAGGTAATCCTGCATCAGATGCTAGTTCCTTGTGAGGGGACTGTCCTCGTGCTAATTGCTTGTGGGTTACTGCATCTGACTTAAACCCAGCTCCTACCCCAAAATATCCTAAAAGATGTTCTGTTATGGTGCCAATTGTGATATATCATGTCTGGGATCTCGTTATCACCCCTTGCGTGGAGGTGTAAGGTGCTCTCAGAGTTACACAGCACAATTCCCCACCACAAACACCGACACGCATAGCATAAGACACTTCCACCAGATAGCTCTGAGGCTGTTACGGGAGGTTATTACCAGCAGGAAAGGCAGGCAGGAGTTCACCTCCTCAAAGCAAAGGCCATGATCTGCCTGATCCCGCTGTGCTCCTGACCTGTCCGACACATCTCCCGCCCTCCCCAGCCTCACCTTTCCCTGGGGTAAGTGCTTCACTGCTGTCATTGTGCAGCTGTGCTGGGGTCCAGACAAGTTTGTTCCAGCCCGTGGTGCTGCTGTTCTGGCCTTCTGCTGCTCCCTTTTCCCCCCAGTGTCTTAGTTTGGGGACTGTCCTCTCTGGCAAGTGGCATGGGCCAGGCTTGCCACCTGGCTCTGCACACCCAGGGTCTGGCTAACACCCTGACGACCATCTATCCTATATTCTCTTGCATCCTCCTCCTTCCTCTTTTATTTCTCAATTTCTGGTGACCCCCCGGACCCCTGTTTGTTTAAAGGGCCACTTCTGCAGAGCAGGGTGCTTGCAGTGTACGTACAAGTGACTTTGGGACAAATCCAAGCCCCCATCACCCTGACCATGACACTGGCCAGCAGCAATTGTCCAGGGAAGGACAGAAAGAGCAAAGCAAGCTCCGAGCAGTCCCCTGAAACCTCTGCCAGCCTCTGGATGCAGCAGACCCTCAGGGCTTTTGCCCCCAGGGGTCCTACTGTCATTTAAATTCGGGAAGTTCCCGCCCTGCAGAGGCATTTTCGGTTGTTTCTTTTCATTATAAAGAGGGGAGGAGTTCAAAAGGAAATACAGAGTAGTATTTTACTTGTTTGCACTTCTACAGAAGAAGATTTGGGAGTCATTGCGTGCTGAAAGCTGTGGATTTTGGAGGTTCTCTTTAAAATGGAGCCTTCCCTCCTAGCACCATGTAATGGTGAAACATGAGAGGAGAGGAAGGCTCTGCCGGCAGATTGCGTAACAGAAGCAAGGGAGTCAGAGCTGCTCACCAAAAATCAGCTCTGCCAGGGTGGAGTGGAGCCGGAGGGCAGGCTGATAGCTCCCTGCGGATGGAACTGGGGGGAGGGAACGAGCACGAGTGGTGGGATCAGCTGGAGATGCAACGATGTGATTTAGGAGAGAGTCTGGCAATCGTGAGCTAAAGGGAAGCTCATCTTTGACAGCGACCCCTCCGAACTGTTTGTCTGTTTGTGTTTATGGAAGAAATGTCACATCTGTAATAACTCAAATGAATATGCCTCGTGAAACAGAGCTGTTCCTGCAAGGGAGCATCCAATTAGCATGAGATGTTTGATCTGATTATGCCTCAATATACAAATCTTCTGTGAACCAGTGAAGCTACAGATGGAGAAGACAATGCGTATTAAGTCATCCTCCACTGCATTCAGGATGGCTTCTTGCACTAGTTAGTGTTACATAATGTAATCCAAGGCTTGCTTGCATGTCTCAGAGGAGATTATTCCAAATGTTAACAGATTTCCTGCTTAGAAAGGTTTTCTCTAATATGAAATGTAAAATTAACTTATTTAATCCTGTTGGTTCCATGGATCCTCTGCATCCACCACAGATTAAATAAAACCCAAACGCTTCTGTAGCTCTTCTGCCTTCTGTGTGTTGGTAAACCAGGAGTACTCATTCGGTTGGCTTATCTTCTCTCTTAAAGTGGGACAAAGTGTCATAGCGGGAAATTGTCTGTATCCTTCTCTTCTTAATTTTATTTTCTGATAATACCACAGAGGAAGTAAAGTTGGGGATGGGTTTAAAATAGTGCCTAATCATATACACTTTTTAATCTGTAAAAGTAATAATGATGTTTTATGAGAACCACTTGGAGCATTGGAGAAGCTGCTCTCTTAAAGGAAGAGAAGTGGTCAAATGGCAATATGGAAAGTATTTGTGTTGCAGCAACAACTCAGTAATATTTTCATGTATGCCCTTCATTAATGGGACAGTTATAAGTATTAAAGCTCGTAAAATTCTGGCATACAGAACTCACATACAGAAATAAGACCTTTTTACTTGATGTCCATTTCAATCATTCACGTTTCTCTTCTACATCTAATTGCAGGTGGTGAGCTTTATCCAGCGTCTACCTGGTTGCAAAGAACAAGCATCTGTGTTCAGGGAAGAGGTAAGCCAAGCCTCCCACGTGCGCTCCCAAATGCAGTGCTGTGAATCTGGCGGGTCTGCTCCCCGTACCCCTGCTGCTCCGGAGTTACGGGGCTGACTGCACAGACATGCTCAGCCTTGTCATTAAGGAGCCTGTGGCATTTAGGAGGCAGCTTCGGCATCAAGCTCGATTCCAGCATGGTTAATTGCATTCTGCTGCTTTAAATTTCCCCTCCAGTTCCAATCACTTAGCTTATGTTTAACATCCTGTCTTGGACTACGGCATAGTGATTCTGGCATCGTTATAAAGATGTCCTGTTGGAATGGTGCAGTGAGGATCTCATCTGCTCCCTCTAACGAGAACATATGCCTGCTCCTCTTGGTGAGGCTGGCAGTTGTAGGGTTTCTTAGGAGCCACTGGCTTCTCCTGAGGACCGAGGTGGGAGCAGGAGAGGGTCCTTGCCTTGAAAAGCAGTTGCTGAGAAGTCAGCGTCGCCTGCATGCAGCGTGTCCTGTCACTGCTGCCTCATGCCAGGCTGGGCTCTGGGCTCTGCTGCCTGTTTGTGGTGCCTTCACCGTGGCTTCTCAGAAACTGCAGCTAGTGCAGGCTACGGCTGTCCTGTTCCTTAGCACGTCCTGTCACTGATGGTACGATGCCCAGGCTCTGCTGATTGCTTTGGCTTCCAGTTACGTTGCAGGTACAACTTGGAGGTTCTGTGCGAGCCCCTGATTAATATGCACAGACGTGCCTCCCTTCTGTCACCACAGCTCTCCTGCTTTGATGGTAAGAGCTTGAGGGAAGGGGTTGTGCCTTCTCTGTATTCTGCAAGGCACTGAGCACACCCTCAGTACTGAGGAGAAGCACAGCACGCTGTAGTGACTGTAAAGGGCAGGTTTTTAATAGATGACTGCTCCCCAGAGCTGGCTTCCTTTCAGGATGAATCAGGCCGTAGTGCATTTTATGGGATTTATGTCTCTGTATTTTGTTTTCCCTTATTTTAAAATACACACACATACCAAATAAAAAGCCAAATAAATTGAGGCTTGCAAGAAGCCCTGTGCGCAGTGTGACATTCTAGTGGAACATTGTTTAATTGAATATAGTGGGAATAATGAAATTTATCTTACTGAGCCAGTCCTTCGGTGTTGCTGAGTGTAAAAGATGCATCCTGACTTGTAGTGAAGTTGTGCTCAGAAATGAGGGCTTGGTAAGTGAGATGCAAGTCTTGTAATGAAGCCAACCATTCACAATTCATTTTATTTCTTCTAGTAATAATTTAAATGGGTCCCGAGCAAGGTGGCTGTTTTCTAGTTCAGAGAGCAGCACGGCCGCGTTCTATTTTAATACCTGATTTTCTGCAACCTCCAAGTATGGTTCGCTATGCCAAACCAGAGGGGCTTGGACTGTTTTTCAGGTTTCTGCTCAAACTAAACTGTCAGTTTGAAATTAAAACCCTTTTAGCAGTTTGGCTTTGGCCAGAATTCAGGTGTGAGTGACAGGACTGCTGGCCTCCGCCAGGGTTGTCCATTAGCTGTAATCAGGCCTTTGAGTGCTCTCAGTTTAGGATAAATAAATCCCTTGCAGCCTTCCCTTGGCAGGGGGGAGAGGGATAAGTTGCTGCTTACGTTACGAATGAAGAGAACAAATTGTGCGCAGAATTTTAAAAACCATCCAAATAAGATGGAACAAAGAAATGAATAATAAAGCACAGGCAGTGATAAGGGCGCTTGTTTCTAGGACTGGTTCAGGGAAGGTCTGTTTAAAATAAGCATCTTCGAGGCGATGCAGTGAAAGTGAAACACGGTAATAATAATACTGAACTCAAAAACGTTTTGAAACATGGGACTGTTTTCCAGCAGCTTTCTCCTGCTCTTGACTCTTTTTATTTAATTTAAGCAGCAGTCCATCTATTTCAAGCTATTTTTAACATGGGCATTGCAGCAGTGTAGACTCCAGGCAGCTTGTAAATAATATTCAGTGAGGTTGTGTGGCTGTCTGTGGACTGGGAGCCCTGCTGTCGTTTCCAGTGTACGTACTGGGAGGTAAAGTAACTTGCTAACAGTCTCTTGTGCGGCCAGAGGGGAGGAAACCAAATCTCCCGTGTCCCAGCTCTTTGCTTTAATTGTATGTTTGTCCAAGTTTATTGAATGTATCCTTTTCCGCCAGTTGTTGACATTCAAACGAATTCTAGTTAGGAAGACTACAGGGACAGAAGAATTGTTGTGCTGCATCAGCTGAGTGGTGTCTGCTGGACTGGTGAACATCAAGCGAGAGGAGATGGCTGTCGGTCTCTGTAAATGGACTTTAATGGAGTAACTTGGAGCCACATGTATTGTCTGTCTGTGTCCATTAATCTTTGGCTTCTTCCCTGCAGCATTTGGGGTTTATGTTAATTATATCTTTGTCTCTCTGGATGTCCTTATGAACCCAAGTACATTTTTAACCTCTTCTTAATATGTTTTTATTCACTGGAACCTAGAGCATCCCTTACTATCACAAGATGGTATGTTTTTGGATTGCTTGCTTTGAATCTAATTGAATGTCTCCTTGCTGATAGATTAGGGGAGTGTGTGTATAAATCTAGACAGATTCCAGGTCTTTACTGTGCCGTGTTTTATATAGCACATCTCTTTTACCTTGTGCTGAACAAGCGCGTTTAGTGTCATTGAAAATTATTTCATAACAGCCTCCTGTTTTACTCCTTTAAATGGAGACTGGTTGGTTGTGGGCAGAAGACTGGCTCTTAGAGCAGCCAGGTGTGCACATCCAAGGGTTTTTTCTCATCTGTAAGGTTTCTAGCAAAGCTGACCAAAAAAATCAGAAAAGCTTCAAATTTTACCCTGAACAGCTTAACAGGAATCCAAGAAGCTGTGCAATGATGGTATATAACGAATGCACAAGGAAATGGTGATTTTATACTTCTAATCATTGCAGATCAGTGTAATAGATTAATTCTTGGATAGCTGCCTCCTGAAGACTTGCATTTCCTGATCTAATTTCTGGCCACAGATTATGAATAGGCAGTAGGATTTTTGACAGTTGTTGGCTTTTTAGAGAAGTATCCTTACAGTGAACAGAAAGTCTAATGAACCAGCCTCCTCCTCGTGATCTCTTCATAATCTTTGCCCACACTCTGGCTTCTCTGTTTCTAGAAGATGGGCTTCTTGGTTGGGGCCTGAGACCCCTGGGAAGGGCAGCATGCCTGAGAACTTGAGGCTGGTGTGGGTGCCAACACTAGGGAGAAATACAAGGTTTCAGTCTTCAGGGCTGTGCTTGTGCTTTCATTCCTCAGTTCTAAGTACATCGTTTAACTGAACAACCAGAAGTGAGAATCCTGCCTGTTTCCTGATGGTAATTTTTATCTGATGTTGTGTTTTGCACCTTTAGCAGATAGACGGTGAAGCCTTTCTGCTCCTGAACCAGACCGACATAGTTAAAATACTCAGTATCAAACTGGGTCCTGCCCTGAAGATCTACAATGCCATTCTCATGTTCAAGTCTGCAGAAGAAGAGTGAGAAGAGCCCTTTGGCAGAGCCCAGGAGGAATTGAGAGGGAACAGATCTTCCACTGAGAGCATTACAACGTGCCCAAGAGGCAAACTTGGACTCAGATATATTTTAAGTAGAACTTATTAAAAATATTTTGAGGACATAAAAATCCTGCCGCAATCTGGAATATGGGGCAGCTTCACTTCCAAGAAGAGGATATTATTATATTTTGTAATTGAGTTTGGTTTTGATATATCAATCTCTTTTGAGATCTAGAAGAAACCTCCAGTTATAAGGGGAATCCAGGGTAACTTTGGTGGAGCTGCAATAGTAAGAGGAAAGTTACAAGTGAAATGAATTCTGTGTCCGATGATAGTGCCTGAAAGAGAGACTGAGATATCACCAGCATGTTTAATATATATGGATGTGTAAAAACTCTGAGAAGAGAGTAAGAAAACAGGAAAAAGGTGCTCTTCAGAGCAATGCTGTGAGTCAAGAGCTGACTTTTTCACGACTGATTTTTAAATTCCAGTTTCTCCTGCTGATATTCTAATACCCTTGACTCCTGGGCTGCTCACACCACAACAGAAGCATACCATGGGCAAAGGGTTTCCACCAGTGGTCGCTTACGTCGTTTCTGTTAACAAGCAAACCTTTCTCATTCATGCCACCAGGCAGTTAGAGGCAAACCCTGTTTGGATAGGCTTTGGGTAGGCAAAGCTTTCTCATACAGATATTTCCCACAGGAGACAAAGGTAAATATTCTAGCTCTATTTCTCCCATCGGTGCTTTTGTGCAACTGCTGTCTGGACCGTGAACATCTTACAGCAAAATGATGCCATCAGGAGCACTTGGGAATTTGATGGGTTCTCTTCAGTCAGCCAAATGCTAGGAATTGAAAACCCACCAGTGGGCAGTGTTACGTGTGCAGGTGCAAGCAAGTTTCCTAGAAGCAATTTGCTTTTATTTGCAAACAATCCAAACCCACAAACACTTAGTGCTTTAGCATTTCCAGCCTCCAGGTGGACCTTGGCCTGTTGTGCTGGTGAGCTGTGTGCTGTAGCAGCAGGGCACTCGCTCCCCTGCATCTTCGGTGGCGAGGCATGAAGGAAGAACACGTGGGCAGGTTTCACTGAAGGGGGATCAGGGTTTGAACAGACAGCAAAGCAAGGTAGGAATTACTTCTCAGAAGAGATGGCTTCCTCCCTGGCACAGATCAGCAAAGCTTGTGGCTCTGTTCCTGTGCGTGCAGGTGGCAGTCTGTATGCTTTCCTGGCAGAAGAACACTGGTGTGTCTTGCTCTGCTGGAAGCCAAAGCGCAGCTTTTGGAACATGCAGCAGGGACTGCAGTGCCTCGGATGGGGGATTTCCATGCCGGTACTTCCAGAGCCATTTCCTTCCAGTGGGAAGCAGGGAGCCCTGCCGGGGCCCTGCTCAGCGTTGCCTGTTGCAGCTGGCAGTGTGCTAGCTTCTGACTTCCTCTGTCTTTTCTGGAGTTCAGCAAGAACCATCTCAGCTAGGTAAAACTTCCCACCCCTTCATTTGAAGCCACCAGGCTGTGAGTGAGTGAACAAACCCTCCCAAGCACTGGAAGAGTGCTTGCACTGTGCTGCCAAAGGCCAGCGTGCCATCACAGCCGAGGGCTGCACGAATTCCTCAGGGCACTGCATGCTGAGATGTGATCCATCTGTGGGCACCTCAGTCTCCCTCCTGAACTCACCATCTTTACCACCAGTGCTGTTGCCTTAGTCCCAGTCCTGCAGCTTCTCTGGGAGCTGCCAGGAACTGAGAACGAGCACACCTTTCGTGACTGTGCTAACACAGGGAATGCACTTGGTTTTCTGTCCCTAATCGCTCCGTGTCCTTTGTCCAGCTCTGCAGCTTCTGCAGAGGTCCTGGTGACTTTCCTAAGGTACTCAGTTCCTTACATTTGTCAATAGAGCAGAATCCACGCTGCTGAAAGCATTCAGTCCTGGATTAATGTATAGAGCTATCGGTCTCCGTACTTTCTATTTTTGTGTAAGGTGTTAAGGATTTTAAGCCTTCACACAGGGGTGGGGGGGATATTTAAGCGCTGAAACATTGAATATCAGCCAGGCAACCGCAGGAGAGTGTAGTAATTTAATGCAGTATTAGGGACTAGAGATATGAATTTAATTTATTAAAATGAATTTATGGTATGACAACCAGGATATTCACCAAAGAGTCATGATCCTTTTCCCACTCCATGCACCCAGGTCTGTGTAAAGACTGGAAGTGGCACGTCCTGGGCTGTGACACAGCTCACCTTCCAGGCACAGCAAAACCCATTCATTGACAACTGGAGCAGAGGGTCAGTGGCTGGACTGTTTCGTTCCTGGCTCTGCACCCATCGTTCAATAACCCTGAGCCCTTCTTTGCTCCAGTTTCCCCGCCGTGACAGCCAGCCAGGTGGGGTGAGCGCAGCGTTGCCTTGTTCTTGTCTCAGGAAGCACGGCCTGCCAAATCTGTTTTACCTCCTTCCTTGGGGAAGCTGCCCTGGGGGACAGCAGACTGCCTCCAGCAATAAAACAAAATGTGGTATTATTTCATCTCTTGCTATATATAGAGAGAGGATGAAAATTGGTGCAACAAGCAATGAGATTCTCGTCGCTGAAATTACTCAAACAGAAGAGAGAGCTTTAATCCTACGGGCTTCCAAGCCAGCTGGATCAGAGACGGAAATGTGTGCTTGGAGTTTATTCAGCAGTAGTAGTGCTTTCAGCAGGGAGGAAGGAGGAACCTTTTTAGGGATAGAAGGAGGAGGAATGTGCTTCTTGTGCCTTTTTTTGTAATCCAGTAATTGTCTTTGCAGAGCAAGCAAGAATGTGCACACATCTATTACTAATTCTTTTTCCAAATATAGCTATATTCTAATAAAATCAGACAACTTCACGACACCGCAAGGGCAAAAAGATTTCCTGTCCTCGCTGGACGCGTTTAAAATTCCCTAATATTTACAAGACTAAGGAAAAACAACTCATCTTTTAGCCTCAGCTTTGCTCCTTGACTTAGGAATTCGCTGCTGGCCCATGCCACCTCGCTTGCAGCAGGGAGCCCTGCTTTCGTGGGCGGCTCGGGGGCTTGGTCCTGTAGCCAGGCTCTGCTTTTGCAACCTCAGCTCTGCTTTTTCCCAGTCCTGGTCACGGCCTGCGTCTAGGCGAGGGCCCTGCAGATGCCTTTGATTGTCTTAATGCCTTGTTGTCTAATTTGAAACATGCACTTTGAAGCAGAAAGCCAAAAGTTGGGGCTCTGTGTCGAACAAAAGCTGAAACTGGTTAATGCCACCTGGTTTAGGAGGCTTTCATAATCTACTGAGTATCAACAGAAACCAGCTGTTGGCCCTGAAATAAATTACTTGAAAGCCACACAGAGCTGTGACAGCTTCGTGGGGACCGGCAGCACAGCTGCGAAGGCTCCCGTCTCGGTTGAAGTGGATCTTACTCCCGTAGGTGGTTTGGAAATCCAAAGTGATCAAATGGTTCTCCTTTCCTCTTTCCTCCTCTACCGTTAACTCTACTGTTAATTTTTTTTCCTGTGCCATCGCAAATGATCGTCCTTGCCATCCAGGAGCAGCAAATTTCCGCTCTGGGTGATGAATCGCATTAACGTCGGACAGAAGCGTTCGGCAACACCGAGAGCAAAATTCTACAACCAAAGGGGAAAAAATAAAAAAAAAAAGAAAAAAAAAGAAAAATGAAAAAAAAAAAACAAAAACCCTCAGCCCAGGGGATAAGCTAGTTCAGCTGTAGAAGATTTCCTGCCTGTTACTTTCATGCCCTGCTTAGGGATTTATACCACAGAAAGCTTTAAAGTTTCTGACATTCTCCCCGCCATGTGATGAGCTAGCTTATTTTTGAAATTCCTATTACTTGAACTGGAAACATGCACAGGGGAAGGGAGGGTGCGCGTTGTCTCTGTTCAACCTCTGAAATGTTTGCCTGTTTTAAACCAAACAAATACTTGAGCTTTTTGACACTAGCCATGAAGTTGCACTCCACCAATGCTTTCTTCTGGAAATGTGAATAAAATTAATATAAATTCAGACCTGGCTGGTTCTTTCCAAGCGCGGGGCCGACCCCTGCTCGCTGCCCCAGGGCGGGTTGGGCATTGCAGGGGCCCTGCTTTTAGTCCCTTGTTTTCCTCCCCATAAACCTGAGAATCAAATACAGGGAGCGTCTGCACCTATTGTCTGTTTAATCATGCAGAGCAAAGCCCCGTGTTTGTACTCTCCTTGATTTGTACACTGGACAGCAGTGACTTCGGCCGGTATCACGGCCGAGGCTGTGCCTAATCCCCAAATTCCTTCCTGTGCTGCTGACAATATTTTAATCCCTCGTGCTTTTCTATTGCAAACCACCCCAGGACGATGCTGGCCTAAAGCAGCTTCCAAATCTGAGTGCTTAACTAAAATCAGCAAGAACTTGCTATCAGCACGAATCAACGTTAAACCTCGGCGTTTTGGGGTCTTTGTGCCCGTTTCACCTTCCTGGAGGCCCTGTTGGGCATCTTCCCTGCTGTCTGGGCATCTCAGAAGGATTTTAGTGAACTCACCTGGGCATTTGTTTCTGTTTTGAGGTGGAAGCCTTCATCCAGCCGAAACGCGGGAGCGCTTCCTGCGGTGCTGAGCTGGGAGCAAAGGGGGTGAGGGTATGGGCTCGCTCTGCAGGCTGAGATCAGCAGACCTTTCAAAACTAAAAATATTGGCGAGCTGGCCTCCAGCCATAATTTCTAAACTATCCCATCATCAGGGTAAACATTTGCTCTCGCTGGTTTTCCCTTCCAAGGTTTTTGCTTCTATTTAAACCCCGGCTTGTTTGCTTTTGTTACCGTGATCAGATTCCCAGCCTGGTGAGCCTGGATGCTTGTTGCATGCTCGATAACATCGAATTTTGCTTCTCCTTGCTCCGTTTGTTCCCTTGGGGTCCTGCTGGGATGTGTGCTCGTCTCTGTCGTTGCACTTTTGATATCTGAGTTTCTCCATGTAAGCCAAAGGGATTTTTTTTAAACTGAGATTTTGATAGAGAAGTCTTAACAGAGCAGGGTGCATTAATCACCCAAATGGCTGATTACATTTGCAGATTATTCTGCTCAAGCAGTCAGGGAATTTTTTGTTCTGAGCCATATTTCTCCTTGGGCAGGCCAAACCTGTCATTTATTTTTCGCCTGCTGGATGCCAGCGTCTGCGGCCAGCCCTGACCACGCTCCTCGGGTTTTTGCTCACTCTGGGGCACCTGCACGCTGCCCGGGGGGGGGCTGAGCCCCCATGTGAAGTTTTTGAGGGATCTGCTTGGTTTAGGTTGAAGCCAGAGCCGTGGTGGCAGGGCTGTGCCACTCGCATCACCTCTTCGCATCATCCTTTTGCCATCCGTCTCCTGTGAGCTGGGTTCACCGGCACTGCCTGGCACCCGTGTGCAGCCCTTCAGGCTGGCTCAAGCTACTGGAGCCAGACTTGGTGCTGCCTGCCCCATCGAAGCCTTGTAATTACACCGAGCTCTGGCAGCTGTGACCTGAGCATTGGGTTTTCTCCCCACCCATTTAAGCAGGTGGGCAGCCCTGCCCCAGGGGGGCTTTCCTGTTCTCCTGCAGTTCTGCTCAGGGAGGATGGTGCTGTGTGGTGAGGTACGTGCTGAAACCATCCCTTGTTGCCCTTTTTTTTTGCTGGACGTGTGCTGCTTTCCCACCAGGGAAGGTGTGCTCTGCGACCTGTACAGGAGTTGTGTGATTTTAGTGTTTGCACATCACTGTGGGGTCCCCTCTGAGCAGCTCGCTTCTTGTTGTGCTGCTCTGGAAACTTCCAAAGGGGCAAAATGTGGCTGATGGGACAGGCGCAGCAATGGGGAAAGGGAGCATCCTACCGACCTCAGCCCCGTGCGGCAAGTGGCCCCTGGTCCTCCCCTCTGCCTCCTCTCCTGGAGGATTCGTGCCCTGAGCGGTGTCCTTGTCTGACCCCGCTGCCTTCGGAGAGCGGTGGTGGCTTCCCCTCCTTCTTCCCTCCCGTAACATCTCCCGGGGCTGCGATGCAGCGGGTGCCGGGGGCTGTTTGCCTTGGCTGCGCCTTTTGGAGGCTGAGCACCGGTCCCTGCTGGGCTGGGCCCTGCTCCCATCGGGGGGGGATGATGCAGAGCGGGTGCCTTCGGATGGCAGCAGTGGATTGGGGTTAGGGGCTGTTGCTTTTGGATGTAAATGGCATTAATTCCAAGGGAAAAACTTGTGCTGGAGTCACCAGTCCTGTTTGTTTGAGGTGCTGCCTGCAGCCTTTATTCCCTGCATGGAAACATGCCCAGATCTGCTCCAGGGAAATTTGGCGACTCACAAGGTGAGGAAGAGGCCGAGCCCCTTCACCTCCTAAGGGCTTTTAAACACCGTTTTTCAATGAGCTTTTGCAGCGGTGTTGGGTTATTAATCAGCACTTTATCGGTGCTCAATTAACCTGCTACTACTACCTGTCGCTGTAAAAGGAGGCGTGTGCTGGGCGCCAGCTCCTGCATCCTCATCTGTACCCATGGGGTGGTCGGATCCTGCTCCTCCAGGGACCCCAGGCAGGTTCCCTGCTCCACTTTCCCCTGCACATTTCTCATTTGGCCGCTGTAAAGCTCTCGAGCCCAGGAGCTGTAAAACCAAGCATCGCTGCACCAAACCTGCCAGCCCAGCAAGGAGGGGGAATTGTGCCCCCTCCGTGCTCACGTGCGAGCTGATGGACAAACCCTGCCTTTGGGAGGAAAAGAAAAAGGTGCAAAGGACAAACGTGGGGGCTGGAGGGGCCCGGGGATGTGCTGCTGCTCCTTCCCCAAGTAACGCATTTGCTCCACTATTTATTGGCCTTGCCTGTCACTTCCCCTAATATTTTCTTACAGCCTTGCTACCACGCGCAGCCTCGGCTAATGAATTGCCCCGTGACGCTTTCTGCTCTGCGCATTATTCACCACCCAGACACTGTTAATGTAAGCAAGATATTTTTTCCCTTTTGGAGACGGCCACAGTGGCCGCTGGAGGCTTTCCAGCTGTTTCTCAGAGAAAGGCGCTGAGGACTCGGGCAAAGAGGGAACCAGCACCACAGCCGGGTGCTGGTGGGGGGCTCCGACACCCCCCTACAAACCAATTCCTGATGAGGCTGAGCACCTCCTGCCCAAAAACGTGATCACACGAGGGATTTGGAGCACACTTTGTCTCCCAAACCAGCTCCAGCACCAGGGTCGGATGTTCCTGGGCATCCTCAGTGCTGGGCCTTTTGGGGCCAGAAAGCGACTTTTGCAGCAATACATATTTACGGAGTTGCCCCACCTGCACAATGCCAAATGTTCCTGCACCACCAAGAAGCTTGAATCGAGCTTTTCCGCTCTGGACTCAGGTACCCAGGGCATGTGGCTCTGGGTTTTGTTATCCCTGGCAGGGGCGCAGGAAGCTGTGGTATGTCTCCGCGCTACTGAGCGGGACCACACAGCTCTTCAATGAGCCTCTCCGGATGCTTCTTGCACCGTCTTGAACTCATCTCTCTTAGGGGTGGAATAGAAAATGACCAGAAGAGAGGCTTGCATATAAATTCCCGTCTTCCCAGTCTGGGGAAGGTCTTGCTCTCTGGTTTCAGTGAAAAAACTTTCCAGGCATCTTCATTTCAGAAGCAGCACAGCAGCTGCAACTCTTTTTTTATTTTTCCCCCCAAGAAGCAGATTTATTTTTCCTCTGGCACCCGTGCAGGAAGAATTCACCTAATGAGTTGTTGGAGCTCAGCAGCACGAGGCCGGGCTCCTGGTGGGACCGGGACAGAGGGATGGGACAGAATGGGGAGAGGTTGTTGAGTGGTGTGGCACGGGCATCCCTGCTGCTTCGGCAGGAGCTGCACCCTAGAACAAGACCTCTGACCCACGCAGCAGCTGTGTTCCTGCCGGGGGGACCCTCCTGGCCCTTCCCCATTTGCTCCCCTTTCTGCCTCTTTCTTCTCTTTTCCATCCAGTTTTCCCTGCCCGCTCAGCTCGGCTCCCCTGGGAACCTCGTTCCCCTGCCAGTCGATTCGTCCTGTGCTCGGTTAATTCTGCCTCTTGCCCACACTCGATTCTCTTCCATCCGTGACTGCTGCCCACATGAACCGGGGGCTTCCCCTCCTCTCTCCTTTCCCCACCCTCCCAAAGGTCTGCCCTGACCCTGCCCAAAGCAAAGGGGACGCAGAGACCTGGGGGGGCTCCTGCCTCCCCCCCTGCCCCAGCAGCTGGAGATGGCACAGCTGCCTCGTGCTGGAAAACACTTTCCAAGACCCATCTCAAGTCCCCTTTCCCTCGCCAAGCATCTCTACCGAGCTCGAGCCCTGCAGCAGACCCAGGACCCCCCGAAATGCTCACAAACCCCGCGGTGCTCAAATGGGATGCTGCCAGGGTCTTCGTGCTCCCCTAAGCCTCCTCTAACACTAATTAGAGGCTGCGGGCTGGGCTGGGAGGATAAATAACGAGCAGAGATGTGCTCAGATCAAGTGGGAGAGCGGTGCTGCTGATGCTCACCTCATTGCAACAGCACCGCGGCAGGTCCCCAGCGCTGGTGGCCCCTCGAGGGACTTCCTGAGGAAGCTGCTCCCCCACCCTCCTCCCCATACGCTGACCCCGAGCCCTCGCAGCCTCCCACGTCGCTCCCCCGGGACCGTGCCGAGCTCGGGGCCGGGGTGACCCGCTTGGAAGGAACCTGCCCTGAACTCCTCGTGAACCGGGAGGTGGGTGAAGGAATAATTCACACGCCAAGTAAATAAAGCGCCTTGGCTTCACATCAAGACGTAGTTACGTTCAGTGTTACCAGTTTCTGAGTGAGTCTTTTTTTCTTTTTTTCCTATTTATTTTTATTTTTTAATACCCAGGCAGCTTCTCTTATAAAAATGTGCATGAAGGCTTTAGGTAAGCAGGGCAGGAAGAAGCAGACCCTTTTTTGAAATCTTGCACGGAGTTATCTCCGCAGCGGAGCAGCTGAAGCTTTCCTCCTGCCCTAGAGCCAGTGCTTGTTTACATCTCCTTACAATCAAATTACATTAACCATCCAGAGTGATGCAGCAGATAGCGCCGTTTTGCCTCGCCATCGTGTTTCCAGCTGGCAGCCCAGCTCCACATCCACCACAAATGGAAAATCTTTGTAGACTCGAATGTAGAGCTGCTGGCCGCGGAGCCACCGAGTCGGCTCTGTGGTGGGAGAAAAACGGCGGGTTTGGCCCCAAAGCTGTAAGGAAAGGACCACGTGCATCTGAGAAGGGCTTGGAGCCATAACCAGGAGGATTGTAGCGTGCCGATATGCTGAAATATGTTAACGTGCTACAAAGCCCATCTCCACCAAGCTGGAGGTGCCGTGGTTAGCGCAGAGCCTGCGGGGAGAAGCTTCTGCAGACGCTGCCGCCCACCCCCTTGGAGCTCTCCAGCACCCAGGTGAGGTGGACGTGATGCTCCTGCACGAGCCCCGGGAATGGGAAGGGCTGGGTGGACGTGTTTGAGTCCTCCTGGCTGGTGGAAGGTGGTTACCGGTGTCTTTGCAGCGGAGGGAGCTCTCCTTTGATCTTCCAGAGGCCCCGGCCAGTGCGGTAGCATCTGCAGCCCTTTAAGCAGACACGTCTGGTTAGGATCATCCACTGCTTCCGCCGAAACAGGGTTTAGAGTAGGAGACCTCCCTTCAAAGAGGTGGCTTTGCTGAGCAGTAAAATTGATGAATTACCGGAAGGGATAAGGAAAACAAAGCCTTCTGCTGATCCCACGGGGTAGGGCCTGCTGTGGCAGAGATGCTCGGCAAATAATGGACGGATTTACCTCCCGGTACCCCCGGGCAGCAGCCAAAACGCTTTGGGCCGTCTTGAGGTACTCCTGCCCAGTTCCAAGAGGTGGAAAAAGAGTGGACATGGAAAACATCTCACAGATGGCTGCTGGCCGCCCTCGAGCAGGGCTCTCGGGATGTGCCGATCCGGTCACCTTGTGGGAGGCTCCGCAGGGATGCTGAGCATCACCCGGATGGGTGCAGGTGAGACCCGGCTGCCCTGGCTGCAACGGAGCCATCGGCTGCTCTGCTCCAGGCAAAGAAGGACGAGAGCAACAGCCTGAGCCTGCCTGCTTCCATCCCATCTCCCTGGTTCACAAAAGACAGAAGGAAACACACAGGGTGGGTTTTATGTCATCCGGAGTGGCCCCTTCTCTTACACGGCCGTCTTGGGGTCGGACCTGTGGAAGCACTGACTTTCCCCTTAACTCTCGGGGGTCCCAGAGGGTCTCTGCCTTCCTTTTGGTGCGGTGAATCCCCCCCGGCAAGGTACACGGGATGCTTCCAGCAGCGCTGCATGTGTCACCGTAATAACACAGCAGCGTTTTCCTCCCATCTCCTCCTTCCTTAGGCCTGGCTGTGCAGGACCGCAGAGTGTAACTAACCCAGAAAGGCTCCTTGCAACTTTCAGCGGGTGCTGGCTGAATTTAGGAAACCATCGGATGGGAAATTCAGTGGCTGGAGGGGCCGGGGCTGTCCCGGAGCTGTTTCCTCGCCATCTCGCCCGCTGCTGCTCAGCCTCCGTGGAGAGAGGCAAAAAACCAACAGCCGCACGTGAGGTCGTAAAACGGTCCCGAAAGGATGAAAAAAAATAAAACAACCCCCTACGCTAACACCCCGCTGGGAGCTCAGGTTCAGCAGGCCTCATAAAATCACTACTTGAGCCTTCGGCAGAGTGTTAATTATTTTCATGCCTATTAGAGCCGGGTGTGTAATTGCTCCAGCACCCGTTAGCAGGGTGAGTGAGCTCCTCTCCCGCATGGCACCTCCTTCTTTTTTCCTTGTTTTTCACCTCAGCACAGCCACTGGGAGACCTGATCCAAGTTTTCTGCTTAATGTGGTGTCAGAAGTCTTTGCTAATCAGAAGGGCCGTTCCCCCTGGACCACTCAGGGGTGGGAGGGAGCCCATTTTGCAGCGTTTAGATGCCAGAAGAGCTTGCACTGCTGCCTTGGGAGAAATCCAGCGTTCATGAGCCTATTCATTTATTTCTTCAGCAGAAAATCATCCCAGATTTCATACCACTTTGTAAGATGAAGCAGCACGTTGAGGAAAGCAGCTCTCTGAGAGCTGGGTTTCCCTCTTGGTACTGGAGCATCTCTTCCCAGGAACTGCTCTCACTGATTCCCCACCTGCCCTTTGGGCCCACATATCTCCTCTGCTCCCCATTTCTTGACTTTTTTTTGCCCTCTTTTTAGCTCCTCATCCTCGCTTCCAGCTGCTTGTGTCTGGTCAAGATCTCCCCTGCTCACGGAGGACGGGGACAAAGGGCTCGAGCAGCGCCATGCACCCCGCGGAGCCCCGGGCGCGTGCCCCCATCGGCAGGAGGATGCTTTTGTTTTTCCACTGCGGCCCCCAGAGATGCTCTTACCACTCGGATTGACTCCTTGACAGGTTTCAGCTAATAATCACACTCAAATGTGCCTGCAAATATAATCAGTGGTAAATGCGCAGATATAATCATGCTGGGGAAGGGAAGAGGTGCCATTTAGCAGCTCCAGAAAAGCCTGCGAAGAAGCTGCTTTCTTCAGACTATCGGTCCCCGGGGAGCGATAGCATATGCAATATTCAGTGGGACATGGAAATCAACACAGAAAGAGCCATAAATATCTCCAGGAAAAATCACCGATGGAGATCACGAAGCTGAAAACGATCGGAGGTCTGGAGAGAGCCTCTGCCGGGGGCTGCGCCCAGAGACCTGCGTCTGATTCCCTCCAGCCCTGGCTTAAAGTGGGGAAAAGCCTTCGTGCTCACCCACCCCACGAGGGCATTTGGGAGGGCTCCTGAGCCCCAAAATACTTCTCAGGGGTGTGGAGGGGCCGGGCGGGCCGTGCTTGTGGCCGTGCTGCCGCGGAGCGTCCCTAATCTCATTAGAGAGCTTTCCATAGCACCACAGCGCTGACACAATTATCACAGGATTTTCCGTTAGCCAGCTCTTAATTGAAAACTTGCTTGGGGGGGAGCAGAGGCAGGATGCTGAGGTTAAAGTTGTCCTTTTTGCTTCCATGAACCCCCCCCCTCCCCCCCCCCAAGTTTCTGGTTGTTCCCGATGGGTTTCTCGGTCCGTCTGGGGCCCTGCTGGTGCCTCCCCCCTGCCCGGTGTTCGGGTGGCCATAAAACATCTCCGTTCCCGAAATCCGCACGGTGTAATCCTCTCCAGAGGGATTACTGCCAGCATTTGTCACGGTTGTCGGCGCCTTTATGCCAAAGGCCGTTTTGGCTGACTCCGAGCGTGCCGGGTTAGAGCTGTGCGTGTGCGTGTGCACGCGTGGATCACACGAGGCTCGGCGGTTTTGGGGTGAAACTTGGCGAAACGCGGTAACTGATGCTATTCCACCTCCCGAACATCTGTGCACGCATCCAGTCCCTCGCCACTGCTGCGTTTTCCCACAAAGGGGAAAGCTCACCTGGCACCAGAAACCCCAGCCACGGGCTTTGAAGCTCGCTGAGGTCCAGCGATGAGAAGCGAGGCCTCACGATGGAAACGGGGGGGCTGCTTTAATTGCAAACAGCGTTCCCGGCCTCGCTCATGGAACAAACCCCGCCGGCACGCGCTGCACCCAGAGCGAGCAGAGAGATGCTGCTCTGCACGGGGTGGCAGGATGAGCCCCCAGCGCATCTCCGGGAGCTCAGGAGGGATGGGGGGCTAGGAAAGTGCCACAATTCTGGAAAAATTTGGTTGTCCCTGCACTTTATTACGGGCTGCAGTGAGGCCACGTATGCATTGGGCTGGGTGAGCTCCGTGCGGATGCTCGCTGCAGGAGTGTTGCGAGCTGCTTGCTCGCTCCTGCATGCGTGGCTGGGTGTGCGTGTGCGTGTGCATTGTGTGCACTGTGTGTGTGCGCTGTGTGTGTGCACTGTGTGTGTGCGCTGTGTGCATGCATGGTGCACGCGGCGCCGATGCCGCCCGCAGTAATGATTGCCATGTGGAGCAGCCAGCCTTGGCTTGGCTCGCGGGGAGCAGGCAGAGCCTCGTTCTCACAATAGGTTTAAGCTGCAAAACGTTCCTGTGTGTTGGCACAGGAACCCTGTGATCTCCCTGGGATGCTGCAGAGCTGTTTTGGGGAGGTTTGTGCGATGCATGTTTAGCGGGTGCCACTCCATGAAACTTTCTTGATTCCTCCTTTTTTTTGCCCCATCTCCCAGTGCTCAGCGTGGGGCGGGGAGCAGCAGGACGTCTCCTCTTCTTGTGTGTCTGTTACATGCCTGTACCCAACCCGTGGCCTTGCTGAATTCTGAATGTCCACCGCTTCCATTATTTCTGCAGCATACAAGATCAATGGGCATCTCCTGGCACACCTGGGCTGCCGAGAGCCAGGAGCCTCTTCCAGCTCCTCTCTGCAAACCCCCTCCTGTCCCCAGAGCCCCCTTTCTCTGGCAGTTTTACCTGGGCAAGCTCTCGCTGTTGCTTCCATTTATCTGGGCTGCGTTAAGTGCCTGGCAGGTCGCATTATTCTTTAAGTGCGTGCAGCTCTTCCAAAATCCATCTTCTCTGTAATGACACACAGCAGAGCGAGCTCCCGCGGGCTGGCAGTGCCGAGGTCCTGCAGCATCCCGGGGACCTTCCCCAGCAGCGCGGCCGCTGCGCACGCTGAGGCTCCTGAGCTGTGCCTTTTCCTGGTAAATATGGGTGAAGTTGAAGCCTAATAGGAGGAAAAAGCTTGACTGCAGCTTCTAGGATCAGACTTTGCCTTGTGTCCCATCAGCTGTGGATCTGCCTGGTTTTATTTAGAAGTCAGTGTATCGAGGGCACGTACCTGTTAGTAACAGATATTTCAGCTGAGGTCAAAGCACAGACCCTCGTTACACCCTATGGTGGGAGAGCGCAATTAAAAGCTCTTCATTCCGCCAGCAATAATTAAACAAGCGCATTTATTAGCCGGAGCAGCTCTGTTTGTGACGGGCATCACGAGAACCCGGGGCTGAGTAGCAAGAGGGCTTCAGTGGGGACGGATCTGCAGGTCTGTGCGGGAGCAAAACCGAGGGGTGCAGGGCCCGGGCAGCAGGCTGGGTGGGAGGAGGAGAGAATCGGGGGGCTTCCATCCCAGGGGTGATGTGTGGGTCCCGTGGGGCTGGGACCTGCACTGGGCACTGTGCTGCTGTCACCCAGCGCTGTCACCAGCGCTCAGCACCCCGCGCCACGGGACTGCCCCAAGCTGTGATTTTTCTCTTCCTGGGGCCATGCGGGGGGGTCCCCCTGTTATTGAGCTGCAGGGGATCTGGGCCTGGGAAGGGGGCTCGGATGCTTCCCCCGCTCTGTCTCCATCCCCAGTTCCTCCCACGGCCACTTCCAGTGCTCAGGATCCATCCAGCAGAGCTGCCCCAGCTTTCCTGCAGGGCAGGCAGAGGCACCAAAGACACCGAAGCCCCGAACCATTCCCTGTCCTGCCTCGGCCCCTCTTTCCCCAGCTTGCATCATGGAAACAAAAGCTCGGCCTCCGGCCGGGGCCCCTGGCACGGCTCCGCGCAGCCGCTCGCTGAGCCACATCTCCACTTCCCCCTTGCCCCGGGGGGCTGCTTTTCCCTTCCCTCCCCTGATGCCGCTGCTCGTCCCCCTCTCCTGCGACAGCTCTCGCTGCTGGGAATGCCGAGGAAAAAGGAACCACCGCCTTCTCCTCCTTCCTTCCTTGTAATCCACGAGCAAGAAGCGATTAAGCCGGCAGAAGCTCAGCCCTTCCCTGCTTCCCTTTTAATTTCAGACCCCTTGCACGAGGGGACACGATGAAATGCAAGATTAAATGCCTAATACCCGGGATTTGGGATTACCGAGGCCAGTCTGGGTGGTTTGAGGTAGAAGGACGTCTCGGTTTAAAGGGAGGTTTTCGCTGGCGGTTCCTCCCCGTGTCTTCTCTCCCTGCTCCATGCTTGGAAGCTGCCGTGCTTGGCAAATGCGATGCTGGAAGGATGGGGCGAGCACCAACCCCCTGCATGGATCCAGCCCCCAAATTCCTGCCCCAACCGCTGCCCCCCAGGGCGCACACGGACAAGGTTTCTGGGTTTGTAGGTAACAGCATCACGCAGCCCCTATCCAAAACCAAGCGTACAACATCTTGAAATCGCCGCTGTTTCACCCTCTGTCCTGGAGGACTTCAGGCTTTGATAGCTGCTAAGTTGCTGCTGATTTATTCATGGCCACTTCCCACCCATTAGCTTTAATAGCTCGGGTTGCTCGGCTCCGTCTTTGCACAGGAACCAGCCCCTGTCCCTGCCCGGCCTCTGCTGCCGAGGTCAAGCGCAGGGAGATGCCGGAGCCCAAATAACGTCCTGGAAACAGCTGGAGTGCCGGATTTCCATCCCCACCGCCTGACCTTTGCAGCGGGGAAGGATGCAAACATCCCCTCTCCTCTTCCTCTCGGTCCTCTCACCCAGCACGGGGCCGGAGCTGTGGGGTGCTGAGGATGAGCCTGAATCCAGACATCCCAAATCACGACAGCTTGGTGTCTGAGCCTCAGGATCAGCTCAGCTCCTTTTCCGTGTGAAATTACCCAAGTCCTGCTCCTTCCCGGGGCCTCAGCTCCCCGCCTGTGCCCTGGGATGTTATTTAAGGCGGGGGGGGGGGGTGCATAGATGTAGTGATGCTTGACAGATGCTGAGACGTGGCTGATGGGGTGAGATAAATGTATTGTTAGTGCCGGGATGTGGCTTGGGGTCCTCCTACTCCAACCCACCCACGATAACTAGCCGTAACGACCAGGAGAAGGCTGCGGCCATTGCGCTGGATGATTCAGGGGTCTCCTGGCCACGTCCCAGCCAGGGCAGGTCTGAGGGCTGGCCGGGGCTGAGGGCAGCATCCTTCATTGACGTGCCCAGCCCTGCCCGAGTGCTGCCACGTCCAGGGCTCCTGCAGCAGCATCGCCCAGGGCATCTCCACGTCCTCCGCCTTCAGCAGCAGCCCACGAAGCAGGGATCGAGGCCGGCCCCCACGGTGCCTGAGGAAGGAGAAAGAGGTGGATGGAAATGAGATTTGTCTTCCCACAAGGGCCGTGTGGAGCTGGAACTGTTACGGCTCATTTCGAAATGAAAAGGCAATCTCCGAATATTGCGTTTCTGTGAAATATTCCATCCCAGCTTTAGCTGAAGCACTTCAGCTTTTATTTTTGTTACTTCAACATTAGCAAGCACTAATGCTGGGCAATTTAGAGCAGAACCTAAATGCCAAACCAAAAACACTGATGAGTTTGTGCTCAGAAGTTTGACGGCACTTCTGAGAAACCTCCAGCTGCTCTGCCGAGCCCTTTGGGATGGGAAGGCACTTGGTGCGTTTGGGGATAATTCTTTCTAGATAATTTCTTGATCCCTGGTGTGAGCAAGCAACCGAAGCGATGGGTGGCTGCATGCCTCCAGAGCAAAGCTCCATCTCCTGAGCATCGCTGGCTGCTCCAAACTCGGGCGCTGACCCCCCCCGGGCAGCACAGGGGTACGTTCACACCAGCGCTGGCACTCGCCTCTTCCCGCTTCCTTCTGCAGGCTGATGATGTGCAGTGCGAGTCCTGCCTTCCGCAGGCACCGGGTGCAATTAGGAACAGCCCCGGTGCTGATTTCCTTCCCCAGCTCGCGCTGACGCTGCGGTGCCGGAGCTGGGAGCGAAATGTTGAGGTGCTGCTGGGCTCCCCGTCCCCCCCGCGCTGGGACTCCAGGAATGCAAATGTTCCCTTTCAGAAATATTTTCTGCCGGGCGTGCTCACATGGCCGTGTTTTTGTGGACCTCCTTTTGCACAAAACTTTGCGTTTTGGCCCCAAGTTACCGCCCCGATGCTCCACTCGACTGGAAGACGTTTCTGTTTGGTTATCTGGAGGAGGGAATAATTCCCAAAATTGTGAGCGGGATGGAGCTCTGCGACCCGTGCGCCCGGTCATGCGGGGAAGGATTGCTTTACATGGCAGTGGAGAAGGGAGCCCATAAATCAGAGCAGGAATGTCGTGCGCTCCACCTTGTCTCCTGCGCTCGTACCGCTGGACGTGAGAATAAAATACAGCGTAAGGCAAAGTCTGCAAAACAGGATTATAAATCCCTGGGAAGATAAGTCATTTACCCTTAAAGCTTTGGAAACGTATTAAATCTACTCGTTTTGTAAATTTGGTTACCTTTTATTAACCTACACAAATAATGCAGGCTTTCTTGCATGTGGAACCGGATGGCATTTCCAGAGCTTCGGGTTTCTCCAAGTTCTCACTGACAAACTGGAGATAATTACTTTTCCAGGGACATGAAGGTAATGACTCCACTTTTACCGAGAGCAGAGCATGATTAATCACGGCCTGTTTGTGTTTGCAGCCACTTCCCTCCCCGCCAAAACGGGGCCACCTCTGAAGCTGACTCTGAAGTTTTTTGTCCCCTCGTGCTGGGAATGTGGCGCGCTGGTTATCTCCAGGCGTGTGCCAAAAATACGTCTGGGAGGGACTTTGGGAAGATGCTGGCTCACCCCCCTGCCTTGGTGGTACTCCTGATGCCTTCCCCAAATCTCCTCCATGGTAAGGTGAGTCCATGGACTTTGGTGGATGCAGAGAGCAGGCTTTTTCTCTTCTCCCTGCAGCAACCCCATGCCCATCAGGGAAGCCGCTGTCAGCATCTCCACCCGGCGAGGGGCTCTGCAGGTTCCTGGGCACAAGGCAAATTGTGGCTCTTGTACCCCAAAAATGCCAGCTCCTGACCCAGGAGCAGAAGACTGTCCAGCTTCTCCTCCAGAAACTGCTCCCAGCCACGAAACTTTCTTCCTCTTCCCGGAGGAGCCACAGCCCGGGGATACAGCAGCGAGCAGCAGCCACCACGAGCCTTCATAACCTCCTCAGCTGTCCTGCGGGGAACCCGTCAGGTCCCTGCTCTGTGCCTCAGTTTCCCCACTGACAGGGAAGGGACAGGGATGCCTCCTTCATGCCTGGTGCATCCTCGTGGCTCCAGCCCCGGGCTCTGCCGTGGGACCGGTGCAGGGGCTGGGCAGAACCAGGCTGTGGCCCAGTTCTGGCATGCATCGGTGGCCTCCCCATCACCTCCAGCAGAGGGTCAGAGAGGGATGCGGGGCGGGGGCTCCTCTCCTCTCCTCCCCTTCCCTTCCCTCCATCGGGGAAGGCTCCGTAGCCTCAGTGCGCGGTGCCAAGTCCCACTCCAACAGCTGTATGTTCTCCAGCGTGAGTCATCCCACCCCAGCGCTCAGCCTCTCCACAACAACATTCCTTCTCTCTGATCTAAGATCCTGGCTGTGATCAGTCGCCGTCTCCTTCTCCTTCCCCCGTCCACATGGTTCCTGTGCCCGGACCCGGTCCCCGGACGAGGCAGCAGGGAGCGGAGGAGGCTCTGCCAGGAGCAGCAGCCACCAGAGCCTGAAAAAAGGCACGTTCAGATTCCCCTCCTTCCCCCAAATCAGGAGGGAGGCGCCCAATTACCATGAGATCTATTTTTTTTTCCCTCTCAGAAAAGAGGCAGTGATGTAGATCCTTTTTCACGTTGCCTGCTGTGGTTCCTCCCCACCCATTGTCCGCAGCAGGGCGAGCGCTGCCTGTCCTCTCCCAGAGCATCGGGAAAATTGCTCCAAGCCCCAGGTCCCGCACATCTCCTGTCCCACAGCGAGCTCTGCTCCAGAACCACCTCCCCGAGGTCACCCCTCTCTATTCCTGGTGCCTCTTTGCCCCCAGTGGGTTATTTTCTCCTCTTCTCTCCGCTCCTCCGGGCTTTTTCCCACTTTCTGCAAGAAGAAGTGGGAGGCGACAGGACAGCAGCAGCACCCACCTCCCCTGCGTCCCCTGCACCCGCCTCCAGCACCTTCGCTGGTGCTGGTGGCGTTACCGACACTTGGGGTGTCGCTGGGTGGCCTGGAATCGGGAAACTGCTTTTTGAGCTCTCACCGCTCCCATCCCTGGCTCTTTGGCTGGCCCCACCTGGCACAGGTACAGCCCAGGAACAGAAAGCGAACGTTGCTCAAAAGCATTAATTTCTCCTGGGCTGGGGAGGGCCCTGATGGTTTCCAGCGGCGGCAAAGGGAAACGAATGTCACTGAGCAGCACGAAAAGTCAACGTTGGGTTGAATTCCTCACCGGGAAGCTGGGCTAGCGGGATGGTGGATGAGGGAGGTGTTGGTCCAGTTCGGTGGGATGGCTGCCTCCACCAGCCTGCAGCCCCGGTCCCTTCCCAGCCCTTCCCTTCTTGCTCCAGAAGCTGCAAAGTTCCCGCAGCGCTGCTTTAATTGAGCCTCGCAGGCAAGGTCGGGGGGGATGTCACGGTGCAGCATCTGGGCTGCACAACCCAGCAGCGGGGATTTGGGCTCATGGCCAGGCCGTGGGGTGATGCTCCCCTGTTAGAGATGGGTGAGGAGCAGCCTGAGCCCCGGATCTGAGCTTTGTCCCTAAAAACCTTCCCCAGCAATGGTCCCTGCAATAAAGCCGGGCGCCTGCCATCTGCATTAGCTTACAGGCCATGGGATGCTGTGGCTCCAGTCACGTTGGGAACAGTGGAGCTGTATTTTGTGGCTCTCTGGGGAAAGCAGGGATCTGGTTTGATGCTCTTAGATTTGCCACAGCCCTGGTGAAGAGAGGGAGTCCAAGCCTGGCACATTTTTAATTAAAGCCTGATTAAGAGCCTGCCTGCAAAAGATGAGTGGCGGAGGGGTTTAATGAGGCCAAATGTCCACCGATGGACACACCATGCTGTGCCGGTGTGTGAGCACATGGGGGAAGGTTTTTTAGGCATCACAACGTGCTGCCTGCAGCTGGGGCCATGGGATGCCACCGTGATGAAGTGTGTGCAGTGCCATGGTCCTTGGCACTGACATGGAGGGGCTGAGCGTGTCTCTGGCACATTCAGGGGAAGAGAAGCAAAGTGGGGTGCTGAAACCTGGCTGCTTTCAGAGCCTCTCTGTGCCTGCCCAAGATGGGATAGAGCCTCTGGAAACTCCTTGAACAGTGTCTGAGGGGGGCTGTCTTCAAGCAGCATGGCTGAGAAGTGAACTTAGAACAACGCTTTTATTCCAGCTGGTACATTCTCCTGGAGCTGTACGGCTGGGAGGGAGAAAGTAAAGGGTGAAGTGAAGGGTCCTGCTGCTGCAGACCCGCTCCCAG
Organism: Oxyura jamaicensis; assembly: GCF_011077185.1. NCBI lineage: Eukaryota > Metazoa > Chordata > Aves > Anseriformes > Anatidae > Oxyura > Oxyura jamaicensis. Next base: position 2,370,139 of record NC_048915.1, read on the forward strand.
TGCAGCTGCCCTGGCCTGGCTGGGCACAACGGGATATGGGCACATCCCTGCCCTGCGGACAGGAGCAGGGGCAGGGGCAGGGGCAGGGGCAGGAGCAGGGACAGGGGCAGCAGGGGCAGGGGCAGGGGCAGGGGCAGGGGCAGGGGCAGGGTCTCCGTCTCCTTCCCCAGGGCTCACCCGCCGCCGGGCTCCCAGCGCTTTGCTCGGGTCTCAGCGGGTCCCATCCTGCTCCCAGGGCTGCCGGGCCGGGGGTCCCCGCTGCGGAAGGGGGGATGCGGGAGGGGGGCAGCCCACGGCACGGGTGGGAGACCCCCAGGGAACCTCCGTGCGCTCCCTGAGCAGGGGGCTGGGCAGGAACCCCCCCGGGTGCCGCAGCAGCGCTCCACGAAGCGGGGCCAACTTCTCGGCGGCCCGGGGCTAAGGATGCTCCCCCCATACACCCCCCCCTAACCTCCACCCTTCCATCCCTCCCTCCGTCCCTCCCCGGCGATGCTCCGGGCCCCGCGCTCCGCCTCCCCGCGGGGCCGGGGCCGGGGCGGGCGGAGGGCGGGGAGGGGACCCGGGGCCGGGCGGGTCCCGCGGCCGCCCCGCTCCGAGCCGAGCCGAGCCGAGCCGCTCCGCCGCCCCTCCATGGCCCCGGCCGCGGCGGCGGCCCCCAGCGCCCGCCGCCCCCGGGGGACCGGCCCCGGCCCCGGCCCCGGTCCTGGTCCCGGTCCTGGTCCCGGTCCCGGTCCCGGCGGGAGGCGCAGGGCTCGGCGGCCGAGGGTGAGTACGGGCTGGGGTCGGCGGGGAGCGGGGCCGGGGGTCGGGGGGAGCCGGGGTGCAACGGGGGGAGCCGGGGGGAGCCGGGGGTACGGGCGCGGGGGGGGGGGCGCGGGGCAGCGGCGGGCGCACGGACACACGGCCGGGGGGGCGGACAGACGGACACGCGACCCCCCCCCCCCCCCCCCCCCCCCCCCCCCCCGGGGGGGCGCGGACACGCGTGGGGACACTGACACGAGGGGACCCGGGCGCTTGGAGCAAGAGCAAGCACCCAGACACACACACACACATGCACACACTCACGTGCAAGCACGCACCCAGGCACGCACCCTTGCACACCCAGGAGCCAGGAGCCAGTACCCAAACCCCAGCACTTTTTGCACTTCTCCTCGCAGAGGGTTTACATGAGGACTGGTCACGGAGTTAATCCCCGCGCAGGATTTGATTTAGACATTCTAGAGAGGAGAAGTGGGTGGAAATTATCCCAGTAGCTCCCCGAGCTGGGGATCGGGAGGGCCTTTTGGCACCGGTGGCTGAGCCCGCTCGGAGCGGGGGACCCGCATCTGTCCTGTGTCGCTCCCAGGTGGGTTTTGATTCCTGCTCATGAATTTGGGGATGGGGCCGCAGGGTAAAGCAAGGTAAAGCAGGGCACAGAGCAGGGGAGGCGTGAGGTTTAAACTGCTGGAGACAAGAGCGATCCCAGCTGGCAACGCTATGGGGAACTTCTCTCCTCCAGCCCTGCTTGCACACTGCGAGCAGCGGGGTCCCTGGGTCGGGGGGGATGGAGAGCGCCTGCCTGGAGCCGCTGGGGAGCTGGGTCTGTGCCTGCGAGCGTGGAGCACTTGGCAGCCCCCTGTCCCTTCCCTTCCTCCACCCTGGCAGGGATTTTCAGAGGCGCAGGAGGGAAGGTGCCAAATTCAGAAAGAGTTTGATTCCAATTCCCTGGAAATCCCAGCCGAGGGGGTTTTTCCCTCCTTCCTTCTCTCTCGGCTGTGATGATTTTTGCAAGGTGCTTGGCTGCAGCCTTCTTCCCGTGCTCTGCCACCCTGCTCGGCTTCCCGAGGCAGGAATTCTCCCAGGAAATCCCTCTGAGCTCCCCACGCCTCCTCCCCCTTGAAGGAAGCAAAAAGCTGACATTAGAAATCCGTTCTCAGTTTAAATTTAGATGCCTGCATTATCTTGAATTTGGATTTATTAATTATTTGCATCTGGTTCATATCAAAAAGTTGAGCAATGCAGATGTCCTGATTTCAGAACGGGCTTGGAGGAGAGACACAAAATTTGCCTGCGTTTCTATTGTCTCATTAAACAATGGCCCGTCAGAAAGGGCCGGGAATTGCAGCCCCCTTCCAGGGGCCTGGCACGAGTTAAGCGGCCGTCCAAGTTGCGTGGTCTCCTCACCACGGGTGACTGCAGCTCATCTCCCAGCTGTGGAGATTAGTCTAATTAGCAGAGCAAATCTGGGTAAGGCAAGCTCTGGTAATTAGCAATCAGTCGGATGTTTCCACACACTTTCTTTGCCTGAGGGGCAGGGAGGAATTTAGTGGATGGCCCCGTTTTGGGAGCAGGGGGGCCTTGGGAGAAGCCAAGGGGAACGGGGCCACACGCCCGCGGGGACCGCTTCAGTTGGGGATCATCGAGCACAGGGCAGGGAGCAAAGGGGCCGAGCTGTGTCCCCAAACCTCTGCAGCACCCCCAGCCCACTGCCCTGCATCTTATTTCCAAGTGACATCGGTCACCTCCTGGCGAGGAAGCCACCAAGTGTCCTGCCTGGCCAGGCGTGTTGGGGACATCTCCGACACTGAGCGCTTGGTGCACCCCGTGCACCTCATCCTTTCGCCTGGGGAGATGGGGGTGCAGAAATGAAACGGGGATGTCTCAGTCTGGTGAGCCGTTGTCACCTTTGGGCCATGGACAGGTCGCACCCGGGGTCTGCTGCTCTGCAGCAAAGGCTGTGGTGGAAACATTTCCAAAACTTGGTTAAAAGCGGGCATGAGACCCCCAGCCCGGGACTGGAGCTGTGATGATCCCTCCCGAGCTGTGATAATCTCAGCATTACTCTTCTTGCCTGAAAACCTTCTGCAAGGGAGCTTAATTAATTACGATTGATTAACGGGTGTCCCCGACAAAAGCTGGAGCTGGCAGCTGCTTTTTGTCCCTGTGCTGGGAGCGTGCCTGTGCTGCGGGCTCGACGCGGGGATTTACCCGCAGGGACCAAGCCTGGAGGAGGCTTTGCCCTGTTGGGCTGAGAGCTGCTGGGATGTTAAACAGGGCTTTCCTCTGCCGAGATGCCCTCGTCATCTTTATTTTCCTGCTCTTCATCTTTTTTTCCTTCCGTGTGGACACTTTTAATGTGTAGCCAAGGGGGGAATTTGAAGTGGGCTGAGAACAGAGGGAAGGAGGAGGGACGGGACTGCAGGGTGCAGCCAGGCTGGGGGCGAGTTCGTCATGCTGAGAGTGCTGGGCCAAGAGGGGAAAAAGGCAGCTGGAAATTTGGAGGCAGCGAGCTGGGGGTCCCCTTGCTGGGGAGAAGTCAGTTGCAGGTGAGAAACCAGCAGAGGGCTGGGCCGGGTGAAGGCTGCACGCGGTGCTCACGAGCCGTGCACGTACCCGGGGACCGAGGCGGCTCCGCAGCATCGCGGGCCCCATCCTGCCTCCTGCCGGAAGGGGAGGCGAGGACGGGAGAGGGGAGCTGGTGTCGGGGCGCTGCTCCACGAGAGCCCCGTGCTGGGGCGGCGTTGGAGGTTACGGAGTTATTTTTAACCGGCGCAGCTCGGCGCAGACTGTAATTACCACGCTCTCACCTGCGCCGTGGGTGGGGAAGCCGGGGCAGGCTGGCGCAGCTCGGCGCGTCCTCGCACCCACGGGTCTCAGCCCGGGTCCCCCTGTGCTGCATGGAGGGACCTGGGGGGAGCTCAGCTTCAAGGGGCATCGGGATCTCAGGAGCTGGAAGCGATCTGAAACCGATTTGATTTTAGCACGTGGCCATGCGGAGAGGCTGAGCTGTGCCACGGCGGCTTTTGGGTCTCACCCATCACCGTGGCTTTAAACACGCTGGCGCTTTGCTGGGCGCTTGGGTGATGGATTTCATACTCGCCTTCTTCCAAAAATCGAGAGCAGCTTTAAAGTCACAATATTGCCAAAAACAGAAATAGAAAAATGAGGCGTTTGCTGTTTGTTGGTAATTTCCCAAGCTTTTGCTCCAGCCTGGGCTGCTTCCTTCCCTCTCTGTGCCCGCGGGGGACACTGGGGCTGTGTCAGCGCTGCTGGAAGCTGCTGCGCAGACGGAGCACGCAGACCCTTCGGTCTCCCAGCCCACAACAGACAGAGGCAGAGCTCTCCACGAAGGCACGGATTTTGCCTTCCTCATCGGCCTGGCTCCCCGGTGTGTTTTGAGGAGCTGGGGGAGATGTTTTGGAGAAGCTTTGCAAGCCACGTGTGGAGAAAGGTTTGTGCAGCCGACATCCTGCTGCATCTCCGTGAGGCTGCCGTCCCCTTTGGCATGGCCCTGGGCCCTCATCCCTTGTCCAGAGGGAGGTTTTGAGGCCAAATCTGCATTTTTATGGGCCACAGCATGCTGCAAATTAACGCAGACAGTGCCAGGCTCGCAGGGCTGAACATCCCAGGGCACCCAAGGGATGCAGGTCCCCGCTGGCCGGAGGGACCCTCCCCGGTGCCACCGCACCCCGAGGGCTTCGGGTTTGCCCTCAGACACGTTGGGATTTAGCATCACATTTTCGGGACGTCTGCCTGCGAAGGAGGGGTTGGGGTGGGAGGGTGGAGCCAGCGATATGCCTTCATGGTGGGATGGGATTAGAGAAATATTTGCGTTGATTTTAATGCCGGGCTTATTGCGGGGATTGGGAGCTTAGCCCCGAACCTGGCAGCGCGGCAGCCGAGCCGTCATCTCGCCCTATAGTGCTAATGACGTTTACATTCCTATACCGCTGCTCCCCTGGGGTGGGAACCCTTCCCAAACCAAGGCGTCAGGTCAGGCCTTAGGGAGGGAGGAGGCCGGCAGGGAGCGAGGCCACCAGCTGTCCCCACGGAGGGACCGGGCTGTCCTCCCCACCCTGGCAGTGCCACCAGGACCCTCGCCGCTGCCCCCAGTCTCAGCCCCGTGCGGTGCCAATGTTGGATTTTTTTAAAAAATATTATTTCGCCCCCCCCCAAGAGCTTACATAACCTTGGGATTCTATTAATAAAAATAATGGTTTTGAACTCTGGGAACAACCATCTCCAGCAACGAGCAATTAAATGCTGCGACTTCTGCAAGCAGGCAGCTATCGGGCGGCCGGGAGATAAGGGGGCAGCGGCGGGGCCAGCAACACCTCCGGCTCCGGTGGGCTGCAGGGGGGCTTTCCCCCATGGGGGGGGGGGTTCACCCCCAGGAAGGGGGCTCGGGGGGGTGCAGGAGATAGCGAAGGAATTTGGTGTAAAGAGGCACGGCCGGGGCTCGCTGCCAAAAATAGGAGCTGGCTGCGCGCTCCTGGCAGGTCTAGGGCAGGGGCTGGGCACCCGGGGGGGGGGTTGTGCCTTTATCCTCCCTCCCCCCAGCCTTTGCACAGCTCTGGAATTTGATTTATTTATTTATTTTCATTTTTTTCCTGTTTTTTTAAGCCCTAAGTTAGCAGCAAGACATTTAACGTTTGCCGTGTAACATTTGAGGGGCTGAATTTAGGATGGGACTTGGGGAAAGCCGGGGACCCTAAGCCGGGATGCTCGAGGTGGAAGAACGCCTTTGGGAGTGTTGGAGTGCCCGCTTGTTTCCCTTGGGAATAAAAAGTTTAAAACCTCATTTTTGCCATTTGGGGTCACCACCGTATTGGTGTAGCAATGTTTATTGTATCTTTCTGCCTTGCGGTGCAGGATTATCAGCTTGTTTCAGAGGAACATTTGATATCGTGCAGCAGCGAGCTGGGGGTTCGGGTGCTTTTTGTTTGGGGCTTTTTATTTTTTATTTTTTTTAATCTCCCTCATTGGAATTGTCACAGCTTGACAGCCTTGTGCCAGGAACACGCTGTCGTCCTGAAACTCATATCTTTAATTCCCTTCCAGGGGATGCTAATAACACCTTAAGATGATTAAGACTGGGGAAAAAAAAACCTCAGTATTTTATTTTCCTCCCTCTGGTGATGCTGTTAGCTGGCTCTTGCCACTCCATTCATCTCGGGAAGTAAATGAGCCTGGTCACCTCCCCTCCCTGACCCCATGCCCTTGCATTCCCGATCAGTTTTACTTTCTGGCTTCTCATCGCCGTGCTGTCGGGCTGCTGCCGCGGTGCCCGGAGCCTCCCCGTGCTGCTGCGGATGATTTAGAGGCGCGGTGACCCCTGTCCCGCAGCGTCCCTTGGCTTGGGGCCTCCCTGCAGCCTCCCCGCAGCACCCAGCGTTCCCATCCCAGCAAAGACCCCGAACACTTGCAGCTTAAATTCTGCCCAGGAGCTCCCCTGGCAGCCCCCAGAAGAAGCAGATGAAGCTCTCTGAGATTTAATTACCGGGGCCGGGCCGGTTTCCCCCATCCCTACGTGGTGCTTGGCTCCAAATCGCCCCGGCTGCGTGCCACCAGGCTCTGGCCGAGCACGAATCCGGGGTGTGGGGGCCGTGGGTCCGGGGTGCTCGCTGTGGGGCCGGGGCACCTGCCTGGCCAGGGCACGTTTGTGTTCCCTTGGTTTTGGGTCACTTTGGCAGCAAGCGGAGCAAGCCGGGGAGCGGCTGCGGTGCTCACAGGGTGCCGTGATGCTGCTGCCTTGTCAGACCTTCGGTGGGGGGGTTGCACGCGCAGTGTTGGTGGCTTTGGAGAGCCGGCTCCGTGCCTCAGTTTCCCCACTGGGTTAACGAACAGCCCCTTCCCTTGCTGCTGCCACCCTTTTCCAGGTGCCCTAGGGCACGGTGAGCCAGGACAGGCACGGGGCGCAGTGGGATCCTGGCCCTGCTGGCTGTCCTGCACAGCTCGGGGTTTTTAGGGCTTTGGTGGCTGCGAAGGAGCCCCTCAGCCCTTCCACCACCAGGCAGGGAGGCAGAAATAACGAGAAGGAAGTGGGCAGGTAAGAGAGGAGAGCAAACCTGTTGGACCCTGACGTGGTGCAGCCCTCGGGCTTGGTATCCCTGTGGTCCCCATCCTCCCGGTGCCCCCATAGCCGTGGTGTCCCTTTGCCTCCCATGTTCACAGCATCCCAGTGTCCCCGTGGTCCCCATGTCCTCAGCATCCCCATGTTCCCAGTGTCCCCATATCCCCACCATCCCATGCACATGGACCCCCAGACCATCGAGTGACTTCTCCATCTCTCTCTCCCCCCTTCTCCCTCCCCACCTTGCAGGAGGAGCCGCCAGGAGGGCGACGATGACTGCCGAGAGCGCCGAACCCAATGGCCCCGTGCGGGAGCCGGCGCCGGGGGCCACCAAGCCGACGGCCCCCCCAGCCCCGCCGCGGCGCCGGGGCCGCAGGCTGCGCCGCAAGTCCCCGCCGGAGGTGCCGGTGAAGGGACAGCTCCGCATGCGCTCGCCGTCGGGAGCCTTCGTCATGGTGGGCATCTCGGTGGTCTTGGTGGGCATGACCATCGCCGTGGTGGGCTACTGGCCCCACCGGGGGCACGGGGGTGCCGGGGCCGGAGCGGGGAACGCCAGCACCGCGGGGGACATGAGGAGGGAGGTGGCTGCTGGGCGCCCCGTGCCCCACAGCGAGAAGCTGAAGCTGATCGGCCCCGTCATCATGGGCATCGGGCTCTTCATCTTCATCTGTGCCAACACCATGCTCTACGAGAACAGGGACATGGAGACCCGCATGCTGATGCAGAAGGGGCTCTACTGCATGGCCACGGGGCTCCCGGAGGGCACCGGCCCCGAGGAAGCGGACAGCCCGCTGGCACCCAAGGCCAGCCCCGAGTGCTTGGAGGGCTGCTACGAGGTGGACCTGTCCTTGGGCAGCAAGTGGGCCGACTGCTACGGCCCCAACAGGCTGCAGACCACGGCCGAGCTCCTGCAGCGCCCGGGGGCCTCCCCGACTGCCTCCCTGCTCAGCCTCCACTCGGAGGGCAACCTCAGGCTCTCCTCCGCCGTCGGCGCCTTGGCGCTGCCCATCATCAAGCTCAACAACCGCTTGCTGGACGCGGCATCGCGGGGGGCCAGGGCGCCGGTGGAGGCAGCCGAGCCCCCCGCCGAAGCCCCACAGCCCCCCTGGGCTCTGCTGTCCCCCGGTGGCAGAAACGTCACGCCCCGGGGCCAGGAGCACCGCGGTGGCCACGTCATCGTCACTGTGGAGGAAGGCTGCCCCATGGCAGAGCTCGGCCCCGATGCTCAGCCCCACAACCCGGGGCACTCCAAGTCCCTGGACCTGGGCCGGCCGGGGATGCTGCTGGTGGCTCCCATCAAGGACCGCAAGAACCGGAGCTGGCCCCGGCTCGACCACGTCACCCCGGGGGCTTACGCCAAACTGGAGAACCGGGGCGAGTCCTCGGACCGGCTGCTGGAGCCCGGCGAGACCCCGCGCCGCGCCGAGCCCCGGCCCAGCTCCTGGGCAGTGGGGGTGGAGGGGGGCTCGAGGGTCTGACGGCCCCACGGGCTGCGGGGTCGTGGTTTTTAAGCGGACATCGCCACGCCGAGGGGTCCCCGATCTCTGGGAGGGCTCCCATGTTGGGACCGGCGTTCCTCCCTGCCTGCTCCTCTTCCTCAGCGGCTTCCTCCTGGATGCTCTCAGCCCTACAAGCCCTTCTGCTGGCAGCTTTCCCGGAGGAGCCCTCGCTTTGACACCCAACACAGACCACGGGACGGGGACACGGGGTGGGCAAAGCCCCACGGCACTTCATTGCACTGGGGCGAGGGTGGGGGCACCGGGGGGGGGGGGTTCCCTCACCCAGCCCCAGCGGGAAATTTGCTTGAGCAGCGCACGTCAGCCCTGCCGGGCCATTAAATGTTCTCTCGATGCCATGCGGTGCCGCCTCGTCTCGCCCTTGGGGTGCTCGGGGTTGGGAGCGCGACGTCCCCACCGCTTCAGCCCCAGGCGTGCGTGGGAATATTTGTGGATGGGGAGAGTTTTTCGCCCGGAGAAGTGTCACCGCTTGCTTGTGGCCGGTTGCCAGCCCCCACAAACCGCTGCCGTCCCTGGAAGTGCCAAGGTTTGCCCCAGGGCGAGGTACGGACCTGTGTTAGCGCTCATCTGCAAAGCCTGGAGCGCTCGCTGTTCCCTAAGGAATGCCCAAGTGTTGGTACGGGTGGCATCTTCCAAAAACCAGAGGGTTTTTTTTTGTGTGTTTGTGCTTGGGCCACATGTCAGGATGTGAGCATCGCCACAGCCAAGTGTCACGGGCACCAGTGTCCTGACACCTCGGTTGTGCTCAGAGCACGACTCGTTGCGGGAAGCCTCGGCCCTTTTCTTCCCTCCTCATCCTCACCCCAGCAGGGTGGGAGAGCAGAACCGGAGCCAGGCCCGTGGGTTTTGTGCCTCTCCGGGGTCCTGCTGCCTCCATCCGGGCTCAGCCTCCTCCAGGGACGTCCAGCGCCGCCCTGTGCAGCTCGTGCAGTCAGGATGCTGTGTGCCCCCCCTGAGTATTTGCAGATAAGGCAACAAGCTCCAGGTGATGCAGAAAGTGCCCGGGGCAGCTGCAGCTGCAGGTGCTGCCGCCCACCCTCGTGCTGTCCAGGCAGCTGTGAAACCACAACAAATGGGGGATTCTCTGGGGTGCAGCCATTCCCAAGCTGTTTTTTTGGTGTTATTTGGTGCCATTTTGGCTCCATGGGTGCCCATGCTGGGATTTCAGGTCGGACAGCCTCGCCGGCAGGGAGACTCGCTGAGGGGAAGAAGCGTCTGCTGCTCCTTTTTCTCGCAAATGAGCAATTTTTGCTCCAGCATTTCTTTCCCAACCCTTTCACGGTGCCTTTGCCATGCTCTGAATTACCCCAGGGAAGGAGGGGGGTGTCCCTCCGGTGTCCCCTGGCTGAAGCCACCCAGCAGAGCTCACAGTCCTGGGCAGGGGGGGCGAGGAGGTGCCTGGTCCCAGCAGGAGGAGGCACCAGATGTCCCTGCAGTTTGCTCTGGCAGAGGCACAGGACATGGGGTGGGACGTGGGGTGGGACACAGGGGGGCACCGCGTGGGCGCCGGGCTGCAAAGCACCCCCCTGCCCTCCCCTTTTCCCTGCACGCCGCCGCGACGTCTCTTACGTCGGGGACAAACCAGGGGAGGATTTTTGCAGCATCCAGCACCATGACCCACGCCTGATCCTGCTGTGGGTCCAGAAGCGAGCGGTGCTCAGCAGAGCCCATCCTGCCCCGGGTCTCCAGCCCCTCGCTGGAGGCAGCAGCGGGCGCCCCGGGGTGCTGAGGACGCTGCGGGGACGGGAGCGCCGCTCGCCAGCGACTTGGGAGGCGCAGAAATTTGGCACCGCAGCTTGGGCTGGATCCCTGCCCTTCCCCATCCGGAGAACAAAGCCAGCCGTGGTGTGGAGCTGAGTGTCAAGGGCTGAAATATGTTTTCTGTGTGATTTTTTTTTTTTTTCCTTTTGATCCCATCTCTGCTTCTCCTTCTGAAGCAAGCACGGAGCTTTGGGCTGGGAGACTGCAGGGACAACGTCTTTCTTCATACCAGGCCATCCCTGCCGAACATTTGGGCTTGGCAATGGATATTCTGGCAAAAGAAACACCGCATTGCCAGCACAATCGTCCCCAGCAGCTCTGGGGCAGAGCAGCCCCATCCCAGCCGCTGGCTCTTGTCACAGCCAAGGAGCCCCTTTGTCACCATGCTGGGCTGTGCCAGCTGCGTGCGGCGCTGGGGACAGGGACAGGGCGGCGGGACAAGGGGATGGCAGGGCTGGAGCTGCTGCTGTCGCTTGTCCAAGCTTTCATCGGCTGGCATCTCGCCCCTCATTAGCGATAGCGCTTGGCACCGGGGCTGGGAAAAAGCAGATTAAAGCCTAAAGGATGCAAACCACCAGTTTTAGACCAGTCAGGGTTTTCCATGCCATGTTTCTTTTTCCCCCTTTGGAAATTTGGCGTGGCTTGTTTCTTTGCTTTTTTTCTTTTACTTTTTCATTTGAATTTCTACCTCGTCTTTCGAACGCTTTACCCTCTCTTACCCAACCTTTGCTGCAAACACCCCTAAGCCCCTCGTGCACCTGCAGCGTGTTGTCCCACGCTGCACGGGGACCCCCCTGGGGTGTCCCACGCAGGCTCCCCCAGGGCTGCAGGGAAGCAGAAAGGGGCTCGGGGTTTGGGTTCCTGCAGCGCTGCCCCGGGGTTGCCCTGGCTGTGATCCCGGCTTTTACGCTGCCGGTTAATCTCCAAACGATTTAGGCACGGGCTCAATGCAATAAGCAAACAAACAAGAAGTCACCGAGGGGGCCTGCCCTGCAGCAGCAGCGCGGGGACGTGCCAGGAGGCTGCTCCGGTCTGAAAATAACTTTTCCTTCGCGTGGAAGCAGCTGCAGCCAAAGTCAGTGCCGGGCCCAGGAGCCGTGCGTCGGGAAGCAGCAGCCAGAAACTGGAGGACAAACCCAGCCCCAGGTGGGCTGCAGCGGGCTGGGCTCGGCTGCTCCTTCCTTCCCTCCAGGGCATCCATCCCCGACCGGAGCTGCCCCATGGAGGGGCAATTCCCAGCTGCAAAGGAGATGCTCCAAGTGCACAGCTGCCTTCTTGGTTAACGCGGCACAGCGAGGAGCCCTGAGCTCTATCCCTGGGGAGCATCACCTGCACGTCCCCCAGCTCCATCTCTGCTTTGGGACCCAGCGTTGGTGTTTTCTTGCTGCAGCAGCGCTTCCCTATCCCCTTGCTATGAAGTTAACCCGTCCCAAAAGCATCCCGTGCTGCACAGGGTGATGCTGGGTGCTTTCTTCTTACTCAGCCATAATTTGGGACAAAACCGGACAAAACCTGGAAAAGAGGCTGGGGGAAAAGGCTGCGTTTTGTGCCCGGGAGGTGCGGTGGGGAGGATGCAGCCGGGGAGCCCCCAGCTGGGCGGCATCGCCCGCAGCTGCGCCCACCCCAGCACCTGAAGGTGCTCAGCTGCTGCCCACCCCTCTGCTGCCCCGGGGGCTCGTCTGCAGCCATTTCCCTCCTGCTCCTCTCCGAATGAAGCAACAACCCCGACTCTGCCTGGCTGGTAAGTCCTTTCTATCTTTTTTTTTTTTTTTTTTTTTTTTTAAAGAGATTTAAAGCCTATGCGAAGGAAAGCTCTCTGCTAGCAGCGGTGCACTTGTAGTACAGCCAGGGAATTCAAGCGCTGGTGCATTATTTAGGGAGAGTGCTCTGCTATAAATCTCCTTGCATAGGCACTGCGCAGGGAAGATAAAGCCGTGCATGGGGCGTTGCTTCTTGTGCCAAGTGGTGGCGTGGTGCTTTTTGGTGAGAGACCCTGCTGGTTAACCACGGGGGTCCCTTTATAGGTTTGGGGTGGCCTGATGAGGCTCAGTGGCACCCACAGGCCTTCTGTGGGATCAGCTGGTCCCAGGTGGGAAGGGCTGAGCTGAGCTCCGAGGTCCGATATACCACCGCCAGCCCGTACCTGTGCCGGCCGCTGTCTGTCCCCTGGCACCTGAGTGTGGTGGAGCTGGAGCCCAAACCTCCGGGGCTTCGGTTCGGAGCCCACCAGGGCTTGGGGCTTGTTTTCCCCAGCCTTTGCATCCCAAACACAAAATTTCTAGAATTCTGTGACCTAGAAAAGCTCCTTTGTGCTTTCCTTTTCCCCCTGAGAGTGTCCTGCAGGAGAAAGGTCCGGTGGCACCAAACGCCACGACCCCACCCGAGGTGTCGCTGTCCCGGGGGTGCTGGAGCTGCACCCACGCTTTGGGGACATCAGGGTTGGGGTCCCCAAATGTCACTTGGCCATAACAGAGCTGCACAAGGAGCTCTGGGCACGGTTGGCCAAAAAAACAGAGGTTTCCCTGCTCTGTGTGTTTTGGAGGAGGGATGGTGCTGGGGATGGAGCAGCAACATCGGGGCTGCGGTGTTTGGGAAGCCCAGTGTGGAGCCACTGGGCAGTACTGGTGAGCGCTGGAGTGAGGCCTCCTGGAGCTGTTGGGGCTTCCCTGGGGCTGGCTTGGTCCTGGGCGCTCTGCAGAGCAATGGGGATGCTCTGCTCCCCCAAATCTTGGGGGTGATGGAGAGAGGAGGGCCAGGGCATCACGAGGGCTTACCCCGTGCCTCAGTTTCCCCAGCTATGGAGGGCAAGGCTCAGGGCTCAGCCCCACCAGCTCCTGCAGATGCAGCTGCTGCATTTTGAGCTTTTAGAAGCCCAGCGGGGCACCCCAGCAGGGCACGAAGGGCAGGGTTCCAGCCCTATCCCCCTTGCAGTGATGTGGGTATCGGGGTGCGAGCACACCCCAGTGCCCTGCTCCTGGGCAGGGTAAGGGGCTGTGGGTCCTAAATGGGACCTAAATCCCTCCTGGCTTCCTCTTAAGCGACAGCAGCGACCCTGCGGAGCAGAGCAGGGTCCAGGCACGCTGGCCCTGTCCCCAGGCCCTGAGAACGGCCCCGGCACCGTGCCCTGACCCATGGGAAAGCATCAGCCACCACGGCCCCCGAAACCGAAGGCACAGCCTAAAAATATCCCAGGCTGGGGTGCGAGCGGGAACGTTCTGCTCCCAGCGGGACCGGGGCTGGGAATGGGGGAGCGGCGCTTTTGGCTTCTCCAGATGGATGGGAGCCCCGAGACGGGGCCGTTCTCTTTGGTGCGGGGCCCCTGGGGGGGGCTCTGTTGTTGGGACGGGTTTGTTTTTCCCTTGTTATTTGCATCTCTTCAGATTTCCATGGTGTTTGTTTGCCTGTTGTTTTCCCCCTTGCTTGCAGCCAGGCAACAACACGCCACCGAGCTTGGCAGCCTTTGCGGGAGGGAAACTGAGGCAGGGGCTAAAGGGAAGCAGAGACCCCGTCTCCAGGCCGAGTTTTAACTTCCCCAGCTGAATGCAGTTCCAGGTTTAGCTAGTTTTTGCCCCAAACTCCTGTTTCTGAGCCCGGTTCATCTCCTCGCTGACATGGGGACGGAGGCGATGAGGGTGGGCTGGGTGCCGACTGCCCCCCGGCACCGCGCCGGCTTCTGGCTGCATTGTGCTGGGGAATTTGCTGCAGTCCTCTGCATGCCCGGGACGGGGTTATTTAAGGAGCATTTCAAAGTGCTGCTGTACACCATGACCCTAATGGGGTTGGACAAAGCGAGGAGCCTGCGGCTGGAGCTGCAGGTGAACCAATGCGCCTCGGCTCTGCCTCGCTCCGTAAGTCGAGGCACCCTGACATATCACAGAGGAGCCAGCAGTGGCCGTTACCCAACTCTTTGTGGCTGGCTTCTACAGCTCCTTTTTTTTCTTTAACTTCTGCCTCCAGCTCACTGCGATTTAAAACTTGGAGTGGCTTGAAAGCATCCCGGCCCTGCGGCCAAGCACGCGCGCTGTCGGCGCAGTGGATTTGGGTGAGAGCAGTTTGACTTTGTGGCCACGTCGGCACTCACACTCGTGTCAACAGGGTTATGCAAACCTCTCCTGCCTGTTGGGGAAACTGAGGCACGGGGATGCAACTTTGTGCCTGGCGAGGAGCCAGCAAAAGCAACCCCAGGCTCTGCAGGGAGTGCTTGGTGCTGGATCCCGCAGGTCCCAGCCCCATCCCGCCTGCAGCAATGGGACCAGCTTTTGGTCTCTTCTTTGGGCTAGCTGCCAGGGTGCCCCATCAGCATTCTTGTCGGTGTATTTCTTGCTCCTAGCAAAAGCTGCTGAAGCCAGAAAAATGAGACAGGCCCCCAGAAAAGCAGCGTTAGCTGCTATCCCTGCTCCAGTTCCATCACATTCGCTCTGGGTTCAGCAGCGGTTGCTTTCACCTGCGCTCACCCCGGGCTCCACCGGCGGTTTTGATATTAAACAGCGATGCTTTAGTGAAAACGGTGATCCTGAACGAGAGCTGGCTCCGTTACAACCATCGTACCCCAGCACGTGCCTGGCTGGGAGCTGCTCCAGCCGCCGGGAGCAGCCGCGGTGGGCACGGAGCGCGGGAGAGCTCTAGCGGCTGCGGCGCACAGCAGCGGGATGGGAGGCGAGGGGCTGGAAAAGCAAATTGCACCAGCTCTGGGCTGGGAACAGGGAGCTGGACAAGGGGAGGAGGAAGAAGGCGGCTTCAGAGGCAGGGAGACGGTTTTGTTTGAAAATTTATTGAAAAATGCAATACAAGAAGCAATACTGAACACTTACATCTGTCTAAATGCTACGGCAACTTTCCCTTTGATTTACTATGAAAGTCCAAAATAACAGCTCCCATCGCTATCCCAGCTATAAAGATTTGCCCATTTTAAAAGTTCCTATTTTTATAAAGAAGAATGTAAACAGCTAGCCTAGACAATTCACAATTGCCTTTAAAAAAACTTTACAAAGCTCCTTCATATTCTCAACTAAATCCTTTTTTTTTTTTTCTTTTTTTTACAAGGTTAATCTCTAAGGTCGGGGCACTACCACCTCTTAAGGTAATTGTACGCTCAGGAAATCAGCAAACCAGTTTATTAAAACCAGAAATCAGTCAGTCCTGTGATAACACCACTGTGTTGTTCAGAGCTTGCTGTGCGGCCGCCGGCGCTGCCCTTCCAGTTTAATGGATGCGACCAGGTCACGAGCTCCTCGCCTTCCTTTCTATAAAAACATTCATTCATATATAAATAGCTTCCATCTAATGTGTATTATACAATCAAGACAGTCTCCGGGTGAATTTGTAGAGTGGGAAGAGCTGGGAACGTTCATAAAAATAGGCCTGACCGGGTTGTTTTGTCCCTGGGACTAACGCAGCACGCCGGGAGCCAAGTTCTTAAAAGCGCGGTGTAGGAGGAAGGGGTGCGGGCGGCCCCGCTGCGCCTGGGGGCAGCCTGCTCCGGGGGGCTGGAGCTGCTGGGAGCTTTTCTCTTCTGCCCAGGCTATGATTGCTCCGTCCAGCTGGGCTGGGGTATCCAGGGGACAGGGTTCCCCCCCGCCACGGGGTCAGTTCTGGGGAAAATGTCAGGGAAATGTCGGCTGATGCCCAACAAGGGCGGCTGAAGGCAGCTCCAGCGACTGTGCTCGCCCCAGGGAGGACCCCGGGGACAACTTGTTTGGAACAGGTGAGGAAAACAGGAACTTAAAAAGGGGGGAGTGTGAGAGTGAGCAAGGTGGAAACAGCCACCCAAAATCCAAGAAAAAAAAAAAATAGAAGGAAAAAAAGGATTATTGTTATTTGCAGCCACGGTGAGCACACGTTCCTGCAGCCCTTCGGGTAAGGAGCTGCCGCTGGTGTCAGCAGGTTTTGCAGCCTGGAAAGCTCCCACTCAAAGTGCTTTGTTCTGGTCAGGGCTCAGGACCCCCAGCTGAACACCAAGGGCCAAGCATCAGCCGTGCACCGTGTCCCCCTAAATGCCTGTGCCTGCCTTTTTTAAGTGCTACGGACAGACTTAATTCACCCCTGGCTTTGTCTGGTAGAGCTCAGGAATCCTCTTAACGGCTGCTCTGCCCTGGACTGCCCATCAGTGAGCGGCTACGGGGTGAGAAGGAAGGGGCGAGTGGCAAAAAATAAAGTAAAAATCCTAGAAAAGGGGCATCAGCAGACAGCTGCTCAGCGCGACGGGTGTTTAAGGCAAGCGTCACCCCACTAAGTCCAGGACAGAGAGCAGAGACGCTGACCTAGTAAAGGGTGCGGGTTGCAGAAAGGGAAGGAGAGGGCTGTGCAGGCATGAAGAGGAAGACGTGATCTCCGCACTGCAGCTGCGGGGCACCGGGCTCCCTAACTCCTGCCCGGTGCCCAGCAGGGCACTGGCAGCAAGGGGAAGGTGCCTGCACGCGGAGGCAGAGCAGTGCAGGAGGGGACCGAGTCCCCCGAGCAGCCACCAGGATGGGAAAGCAAAGAAAGCAAAAATCCAGCAGCTCCAGTGTTCTCAGCGTGGGCTCCAGTCAATACTGACAGCTTAATTAAAATTGCACCTGAACCTGAGAAGCTACACTCAGCCACAGTGTAGTTCGAAGGCTGTTTTTTTTGGCTAAACAGCAAGTCCTTGCAGCCTGAGCTAAATCCAGTGACTTCTGAAAGAAATTATTCAAAGTTAAAATAGCAGAGAGCTTTTTTTTATTGCCATTTTCTTCCTCGACTGAGGAGCAGCAGCAAAGCACTCCACGCCCTCAGCTACCAATGTGCCACACTACATAAAAAAATAAAATAATCACAACCTCAAAGCCTTACTAAAGTGTTCACAAGTGTCTGGGCAGACTTTACATTTTTTTTTTTTTTCTTTTCCTTTTTAAGTGCTGGAAGGAGAAACCAGGGCATGCCCACGAGACTCAGGAAGCAGCAGCGAGCGCTCAGCCCCGGCGCGGGAGAAGCGGTGAGGTTTGGGGTCGGCGCCGCCTGGCTGGCGACAGCCCCTGCAGGACACTCCAGCAGTGACTGCAGGAAGAGGCCGTAAGGTGAATTTGTGTGGTTCAGATGGCTGGAGTGTCAACAAACAAGCACTGTGCACTTGTTTTTTCCTTTGTTTTTTTTAAAAAAGATGTTTTATATGTGGTCTGTAAGCTAAGCCCAAAGACGCAGCTGCCAGCCCTGGTATTTCATTCCAGCAAGGCGGTCACAAATCCAAACAAGTCCAGACCCTTAAACCAGGAGGGGGTGGCAGCACTTCCCACGTGTGCTGGATTGGCTTTATCACAAGCAGCAATGCCTGACACCTCCCAGTTGCTCGTTCAGCCTCTCCGCATCCAGCTGGCAGGCCTAGGGAAGGATTGTCTGAAGGAATTTAAATTAAATGATAGTAGGATGTAACACCTTGCCCTGATACACGGGTAACGTGTTCAGCTTTAAATAAGCACTGGCAAGGGGGAAAAAAAAAACCACCCAACCCATGACTTACAAAAAAAACAAAAACAAAACATTTAAAAATCAACAAAATTAACACCAACAAGTGAAAAACTATGACACTGAAAAAAATCAGTTACTGTGAATGCTGCGTAAGCCTACCTTAATAGCATTCCGAGTCCAAACACCTTAAACACACACCTCTAAGGGCTTTTTAATTTAATGGCATCTAGAAAACACAAACAGGCAGAGATGCACAGGAGGAAGGTGAGGTGCCTATCACAGTCCCCTTAAAGCTCTAGAATTCACAGTATAAGATACTCGAAGCAACTTCCAGTATTCCTTAAATCTAGCCAACTATTAATTTGTGTGCATACGCTACACCACACAACCCTACTGCGTTCAAACATCGGGGTCCGAAACCCAAAGGTAAGGAAACTCAAAGCGAAGGTAGAAGCTCTGGGTGCCCCCCGTAATCCCGGCTGGAGTCTCAAACTCCCTAGAGCTAAAAATCAAGAGGCAAGTGGGAATGCTGCACAAACTCAAGGCCGACCTTTGAAACTGACTCTTCTGGCAGAAGGACCCATTGCTTTATGAACACGAGCACAGATTCTGCGCTCGGGCTACGCGTTGGTGTGGCTTAGCTCCATTATACCTGAACAAGGCTGAGGGAATAAGACTTAAAAACAAGAAGAACACAAAACCAACCCTTTGAGCCCTGCGGTTTGTGTTCGGGCCTGTATCTGAAGAGGCTATGCGTGAGAGGGAATGCAAAATTGAAAACCTGTAAAAAATATTCAGTACAGTTAGAAATATGGCATACTGTTTGTCACAATATATATAAAAAAAAAGAACTATATCCAAGAGGATCCGGTGGATTCTGGAAAATCACAAGTAAAATGTCAAAGCGCAACTCCTAATAAATGATATGAATGTTCAGTCTCTGAGTGTAAAGTCTTGCAAATCCGAGGTCTTTGTGCTCCAGGTAGTTTTTCTGTAGTTTTGCTGGGTTTCTTTTTCCTGGTGTTGTCTGGAAGGAACGCTTCCTAGAAAGAGAAACAGGGTAAGGTACAGCTTCTACCAACCAGCTCTCTGTGAAAGAGCAGAACACGCCTCCCTGAAGCCATCGGAGAGCTGAGAACAAAAGATGGGCTGTTGCCAGTGGCACAGGGGCCAGGCTCAGCGCCTTTCCCCGAAGGGCCAACGTTGAGAGCTGCAGCTCCAGGAGCCCTTAGAAAACCCCTGTCATTTTTGTTAGAGTTTGTGGAGAGTTAAAAGGTGAAACCAGAGTGCCTGTTAAATAATGTGCTCTGTCCTCTCGCCTAACTTGTTCCCGTTCCACCTCCCAAGCCTGCGAGCACCAGCTTTGGCTGCATGAGGGCACCAACACCACCGGCACACAGACAGAGCTGGAGCCCCCAAACTCTTTCCCCAAACCACCAAAGTGCAAAGCGACCTTCAGAGCACATCAGGAGCAGCAGGATGGGGTGGCCCCACTGCCCGGGGCTGACACAGGCAGGGGCCTCTGTGAAAGTCAGGATGCTCCTGAGGGATTGGAGGTGGCCGGTGAGATCCAGCAGCCTCATCATGCACGTAGGTTCTTTTAGACCTTTTTTTTTGGCTGACTTCCACCGCAGGATTAGTCTGCATTTGTGCCTGCTACATCAGCCTTAAATGATTTAGTAGGAACAGTCTGAGCAGGAGTCGTCAATGAACAATAATAATTTTAGGTAAATTTTGACCACATTGAGCCAAACATCACTTGCACGGAGCTCCAGCTACCTGTCCCAAGGAGAAAACAGCACCTGCCCTTTCTTTGTGCGTCATCCCCTACTTACACAGCCTTGCTACTCCTCTGCAATCTCGGTCTCCTGGTGCACGACCACTTTGGTCACCGACATGTCCGGGTGCTGCTCCTTCGCCGCTTTTATGGCCTGCGCCAGCACCTGCAAGAGCCCACACGTCAGAGAGGTGCCAGAGCCTGCAGGCCAGCAAGGGTGCTCGAGCTCACGACACAGAAAAAAGGAAAAGTGAAACCACTTTGGCTGCACAGTGTGGAAGGAAACATGGCTTAAGCAGGCTGCAAAAGCTTAATTCCTCCTAGGTGTAAGGGCACGGCAGGAAGAAATGCCGCGCATTGCGCCGAGCCGAGAATTAACAGGTCCTGAGGACTCCTGGTCCCAGTGGGAACACAAGGCGAGGAGGAAACTCCTGCAATAGTTGGGTAATTTTGGCTCCACGCACATCGACACTACGGGAATTAAAGCCTGGCCATGAACTTCGGGCAGAAGAAGTGTGCCATTGGGCTGTGCTGGGGAGTCCTGGCACGCAGTGGGCACTGTGCTACCGCAGCACGAGCTGGGTCCTACGGAGAGGACAACTTGCAGTGGCACTGGGTTATTTGTGAAAGGCAGGATGGTTTTCTAAGAATACACCACATCTCTCAGCTGCCCCATCTTAGAAGATGGATGGGAGCAATTAAGCCAACTGTTTATTCTCCCAGCAAGTGTGACTAGCACGTTGAGGATGTTCTCAGACATTTTCTGTTAGAATTAATTAACTACTTCTTGTCATACAAATATTTTCCAGGCCCACGATACTTGCGACTAAAATTAAAGTATGATTCTCTAATGACAAAATCATCACTTCCAACACATGCTAGAGGCCAGTGGGGCTGACTCATCACAAAGGCTTTCATATAAAGCCTACAAGATTTAATGCAGGCCATCTCCTACCCAGTGCTAAACACGGGTGGTGCTGAGAGCTATGCAGTGACGTCTGGCACTACGCTGCAGCAATCCTGCTTCAAAGTTATGAGAAAATGTATGCAGATAATCCAGATGTCAAGGAAAACCTTTCTTTCACATTCTTGCAGATATTTTTAAATTGCATTTTTCCAAAACAACTCTTGTATTAAAAAATTGTGCCAAGACCAGCTTCGGAGCAGAATTAACCTTTGCTGGTCCCGCTATGAAACTGCGTGCTGTCAAAAATATTACTGAAATCAGTTTTGAAGCTTTATTTCTACTCCAGAAAAATTTCCCTAGATTGTTTTCTGACAAAGCTATCTTCAGAAAGGCAGTCTGGCTGAAACTCTGAAAAGCTCTTTTGGGCTGTGTCCAAGCTCCTACCTGGTCGTGGTCTACATCTGCGTCTCCTGTGATGACAATCCTCTTTTCAATCCGCGTCTCTGAAATGCCACCTTTTACAGTCTAGTACGGAGGGAATACTACGGTTAGTCGAGAAGTGAACAGGAATACAAGTGCGCTGGGGCTGCCTGTCTAAAGATGGTATCCAAAAATAGGATTACCAAATACTGCTGGCATACCGGAGTATCAGCATCACAGAGGAGAACTGCCACTGCTCATAAAGAAAAGCTGCCAGGTATTCAATGATCTTCTCTTGGAACTGAACCGGTGAGGAGCTTTGACTCACTACATTTCTCTCCTACTGACCACAGGATGGCTACAGCCATGTCCAGACCTGACTCCACGTAATACGTTATCTCCAGTCTTAATGCAACACAGGCAGTTCTGGGACCCTTGGGCTTTGTTTAGATATTAATCTCTTTTTTATTTTTTTAAAGGAACTGGAGCTTAAACTTTTTTTCCTATTGCTCAACCCTGCGCTCCATCATGTTATTGTTTTACTTTATTGTTTTATCTTTGTCATCGCTGTTGTATCGCGTTCCCTGGCTGTTACCTTAGTGATCTGCGTGGTGGTGGTGCTGCTGGTGGTTTCCGAAGTGATGGTTTGAGCAGTGAGCAGGATGCCAGGGTCTAAATCTCCATTGCCACCATCCGTCTGTGGGAGACAAAAGAAGAGGCCGTCAGCCTCCATAGGCAGCGTGGACAGAAACAAGGCTTCACATCAACAGAGCAGGGTGCGACCTGAGGATAAAAACTCATCTCAACAGCAGACTGCTCTCAGCTGCACGGGACCCCTCTTGGGTCTCTGGAGACTCGGCCCCCCTCGACCCACCAGCAGTGGTGCAGGAGGAGCTTCTTTCCACTGGGTTGTACTTCCAAGCAACATTTGATTTGGAAGGAAGTTTTTTTCCCCCCACCCTTTCTCCTTCCTGCCACCACCTTGTACATCACTTACTTCAAGCTCTGCAGAAGCACCACGTCCAGCTACTGCTGAACTACAAACGGTTGGTTTTGGAGCCGGTTACTTGGCTCCCAGTTTGCACAACTCGACCTCTCAAGGTCTGCCTAAAAATCCCAAAGTCCTCTTTGCTAATCTGCCTTGGCTCTGCTGTCCGTGTCTCCCTAGAAGGGAAGGAACAACGTCCACGAGCAACCGGTACCTGGAGCTACCACAAGGTGGGACCATTCTCCACAGGCCAGGAGAAAGCGAATGGCACACCACAACCCACGCCGACTTCTCCAAGCCCTGGAAACTCCCTTTCAGTTTTCTTTTCCCTGCAAGAGCTAGACCCTTCCACAGGGCCAGCTGCTAAGTCCAACGCACACCATAAGCAGCAGCAATGTTGGTGCCCAGCCTTGTTCTACTACTCAGCACCCCGAGAGTATTTTGTCCTCCTCAGGAATCCCAAATTATACAAAAGTGGGCCACGGGGTATCCAAACCTGAACCTAATCACCATGCCCTACAGTCCCTGCACCACGGGCTGCTTCTGACAACCACAGTTCAGACAAAACCAAGCTAACAAAGAATCCAAATTCTCAATACACAAATAAAACCTATTTTATACTGATGATTAAAATTAACCTCAGCAGTGAAACCATACCTGCGTAAGCTGCTATTGCTCCGCTAGCATTTCCAGTTTCCAGTCACTGCAGAGATACCCACTCCGATTATCACTTTCTACGGTAATTTTGTTTTTCAACACCTGTTTTCGTGTGGAAGCCTCAGGGACAAACTTCAAACATTTCCAAAATCGTTTATAAACAAAGTTCTGAACAGGCATACACAGCAAGCAGAGCTGGGGTAAACAAGCCAAACCATCTCTTGCAGAAAAAAGGCCAACTCGGGCCAGCTCTGTAGAGCCTAACCCACATCCCAACGCGACCAGTGGCTGAAGATAAACTCTGTTTGCAAACGCACACCTCGAGAAAGTAATTACAGCTCTTGAGAAAGTAATTACGCCTCTTGAAAAAGTAACTACTCTCCAGGGATAGCAAAAGCACCGCCACTCTAAAAACATCAGAGGCACCTGGAAATGTCCACAGGATTCGTTGACCTCTGTGCTGCGCCTCGGATGTTCAGAGAACGGCAGGTGGTAACACACGGGGCTGCTGTCTCACCCAAAGGGTTCGGATATGTTTGGATGAGTTTAATTAAGCCCCTGGAAAATTAATCCGAACACACCTTACCTGGGCAGCTTCGTAGGTGATGGTCTTAGTCTCCGTGTGAACGATGGGGACTTCTTTTGTTGGAATTTCGCTTTTGACAGCATTGGACACGTCGGAGATGGTGACTGTCTGCGTCTTCACTAGAGGCGGCTATGGAACAGGTTGAAAAACAGCTCAGTGAACACCCGGGTAGCGTTTCCACTTAACTGCGTGGCTGGCAAATGTTCTGACACTGATCTGATAAAAGCACTGCGGGAACCCAGGTCAGCCCGGAGTCTTTATTTTTAAGCCTCTGGTACGACACACTTCCAGAAGTCAAAGACCACGTGTGAGGATTAAACAGGCAGAAATCCTCTGGACCCTCCCAGATGCCGTGGCCTCAAGGCAGCCCAAAGGCATTAAGGCTTTAAGCCGTGTGTCACAATACCACGAGGAAACTGCCTCCACTGATTATTAACTTTCTAATTACTAGAAGCCCATTGCCAGCTGCCAGTAAGCGATGACCCTCGTTTACTGATATGTCAAGATTATCACAAACCCTGGACAAATGAAGACTTGCTCACAGCTGAGAAGCTTTATCCTGGCCACGAGTGAAACCCTTATTAAAATTCCTCATCCTAGGTCTTTAACTTTTATTAAATCAATGTCAGACAAAACAGAACCATGACATCTCGGAAGAGAAATGGGGGGAGGGAGAGAAATCAGTTGTTCCACCACCTGATAATCATCCAAAGGAAGACAGAGTTAGTTCAGACCCACGGTGCTTCCCCGGATCACTCCACTTCTGCTCACCGTCCCAAACCTGACAGATGCCACCGTGATTGTTAGCAGGGTGAACGGACACGTCTATCGAACGCAAGCGATTAACCGTCAGGAACACTGAAGCAGGCAAAAATATCTCCCGCGGTGGGGAGCAGAAAGGGACGTCAAAGCCCACGGTTGCGATGTAAACGCACGCTTGACAGCGCTTCCAATTTGCTCTGCTGCACTACGGCTCAGCCTTGCAGTACAGCAGGAGACAGCAAAATCCTTAAGGAGCTAAAATTACACGCCCCTGGAGCCTAAACGATTCCCTTTTGGGGGATGTGCCAGGGCACTTTGATCAAAGAAAGGCAAACGGCATTGCGCCAAGGCAAGCCTTGTATTTCATGCACAAATAAATTGAGAGGGGCTCGTGTGTACCGACTGCAGGAGGTTAACCGGGTAATTAGCTCCAAGAAAGAGTCCAAGTAAGCGAAACTCCTCTTTGTGGGTGCGTGGCATCTGCTTGCTGCAGTGTTTGGGGTCCCAGCCCAAAGCCAGACGGGGAGGTTTGGGAGCGAGCTCACTACCTGGAAGCAGCGAATGACCGCCGGCAGCCCGTTATTAACGCTCGAGTCGGGCCGCTCGCCATTTAGCTTTCTAAGCGGCTCTCCCGCAAAATTGTCTTCGCCATCCTCTGCCACCTCCTCTCTTCCCCAGGGCTGCGGCGGAGGGGCAGCAGGGACCGCTGCGGGCTCCAGCTCAGGCAGCTCTGAGTCAGCCGCCTGCTTTTCCACAGCTGCACAAAGCCCCTCGGCACAGCTCGGGTCCTCCTGGCCCTCGGGGAGGTTGGGGGCAGCCTCCTCCTCCTCCTCCTCCTCCTCCTTCTCCTCCTCCTCCTTCTCCTCCTCCTCCTCGCTGCTTACGGAGGAAGCGCCAAAGTCACGGCTCGGAGAAGGCTCTGAGGCAGGTGGTGGCATTTGGGTCTCACTAAAAGCTACCGACTGCTTTGGGCCCTCCCATTCAAAGCCAGTGTTAACACTTTTCCTCTCTGGCACTGCAGCCACATCCTCTCTGGAGAGAAAGTCACTCATATTCTAAAAAGAAACGAATACACAAAAAGGCCAGAGAGAGAGAGAAAGAGAGAGTTAGGGAGAACAGAAGGTCATGAAGCATCAAGACAAAACATCGGTCTCTTATAATACATCACATCTCCAGTAATGCATGCAACAGCAGCGGATCTTGAACGTTTCAGAGCTTGCCAGCCTTTGTGATACGCGATGTATCCGGTGGATTTACTGCCACAGCCCTCCTGGTGGATTAGTAACCCGTGGTCTGAAGGTTTAAGGAATTAACATTAAAACAACGCTCTGCACCTAAATGAAGAACCACCACTTCAACTTTTTGTCTGGTTTGGGAACAGGAATAATTTCAGTGTGGCAAGCGGGGGCCTCTGTGCACATCCAAAATTCGTATGTGCAACAAAACCCAGCAGCTACACTGAAACCATACACCAATGCTGCTTTCACCTCTTTGAAATAGTTCAGGTTGTGTTTTTAATTTGCACACGGAGATTAAGAGAATGAACCCAGAATTATCGTGCAGGACCAATCTGCAGAGCCTGAGCTTTGCTGTCTTCCTGTCACCTGGGAACACACCGCCGAGCACCCCGTTTGCTGCTGCAGCCTCTAGGATAACACAGCCAGGCCTGCAAAAAGTCGTAATGGCATCGGTAAAATTATTGTAAGAATTGGCATTGAAATCAACTGATTCAGTTACCAAGAGGGTCCTGAGCCGGTGATGCAGCCTGGTCAGCTGAAAGAAACGGTACCGCTTCTTCCAGACAAACCAGCTCCACTACCCTGCACGGCTTAGCACAGAACTTTTCAGCTGAAGAATAAAGAAATGGGGCTTTAAACGGGAAAGCCAGACGTTGGCACTGATGTGTGCTGACCCCATCACCGCTGGGCGTGCGGTTCATAGCTGCACTTAAGCATTTGTTTGGGGCTACTGAAATATTTGTGACGTACTTTATCGCTAAGCAGCTGGTGCAGGGAAACCTTTGCAGTAGCTTAACGTCCCGAAGGTACAACACAACTGGCATTTGTGGTGGTGCACGGTTGAGAAGATAGGTAATAAAGCAACCCAGCCTTCCGAGAAGCAAGCAAGCATGTCTATAGCACCTGAGATATTTTAGAAGAGCGCCAAACCCGAGGGTTTAGCTAAGGCTGGTGCTATGCTGCCTTCCATTCAGCTCCTTAGCAAGTTCTCAACTAGGTCTTCGCACATCTCTGGGAGCCCTCTAGCCAGAAGGGAAGCACAGTGACAAAAGAGAAGAGAAGGGTTAAAACATGAACAAGACAGAAAGCTTTAGCAAAAATCAGCTGTTTGCCCGAGTGATGAGTACTTAATACACACTAACTCTCAGAGAGAAGCAGCATTTTTGGCACAAGCTGTGAATGACGGCTACAACCCCCTAGAACTTGTGTTTCTCTCCTTATTGACATGGAAAGCTGCCTTTCAGGAAGGGCAGAATAGGCAGTTATCAGCTCCTACTGTTTTAGACATATCCAAACCGCTGCCTCATCCAGCATCAGGCAACAAGGAGGAAAAAAAAACAGAGGGACACCACTTAATTCAAAGCTAATGACTGCTTCTTATCAATCATTGACAGCCTCATGGATGATTTCTGGGAACTTTGTGTAAAAACAGCCACGTATCTGTACGGCCAAAAACGGTGATTCAATTTCATTGAAGTATGGCAAGCCCGTCGTCGACAACTTTTATCCTAATTCTGTGGCGGTATTAAGATGAACAAAAACTGTGGCATCGCCTTTCTGTTACAAAGATTCTCTGGGCAACCAAAAAACTGTAACGTGCACTTAAAATACGAGATCCGAAGCCTGTGGGTTATTTGGTACAACGCATCTGCTGGGCACCAGAAGCTTCCACCCTGACTGTCCTCATCCAATGACACAGTTCAATAGTATTTTAGGAATTGTAACTGCTTTCTCTAGGAACAAACAGATGCTTTTTTTAGTATCATTTCAAGACAGGACTCTTCCAACATTCTTCCCAGGAACTTTTCAGTGCCCAGCTTCTGTATGTTATATTATGTTTTGTTATGTTCTTTAATGTTCCTTATGTCAGGTTCTTCATTTTATGATAGATTACCTGTCAGATTTCTGTCCTTTAGGATTTCCAGCCTCTTTGGCTTCTGTTAAGTTCCTGGGTTATTGCTTAGGAAAATGCATTTAATAGGAGCGAAGTTAGAGTAATTAGCACTGTGACGATCAGCTCAGACTACACACATATGGAAGTGCTATTTCTGAACGAAAACCACTTCCATATGTTCTCCGCCAGAAGGCACACACAGATCCTACCCTCATTTTGCCTGATACGAGATACGATACTGCAGTGTTTCCCAGAACAGAGAACAAACTGAGGTTACCAAGTTCAAATGCCCATGTCTTAACCTTGCTTTAAAAGCTGGATTTACGTGCTGTCAGTGTCTCTGACAATGCGTCTGATGTCTCCTAGTTCTGTTTGTCACAGCTTGCAAAGTAAGCAGGGCATCCTGAGGAGATGTAATACATCTTCTGCAGCTTAATGGCAACCAAATGCCTTAGAAGCAAGATTTCCTTACATACCAGCTAGGGCACTACTTCGGGCAAGAGGAAGAACGAAATCCACAGTTAAAACAAAGCAGATTAAGCAGCTACAAAAACACAGGGCTGTTGAAGAGACAAACATTTGCATACAATAAAACCAACCTCCCAGCTCCCTTTCGTGCACAGAAAATAATTCACATTTGAGAAGCATCTTGCATAGTAAAAGCACGGCAGAGCAGAAAAGCTTGAATGAAGCCTATGGTGTGGATATACTGGTGCACAGAGCACAGTGCAGCAATAAACATGCAAACTATAAGGACAGAAGGAAATCCTGATAAGATCAACTGACCAGAAGCACTTTTTTTCTTGCCTTCCTAAGCCACCATGAAGAAGACAAACTCATTAAAGGCTATTTCTTTCTGCACATAATTATCTACTTATACACACTTTTTCTCCGCCCCCCTTTTTTTTCTTTAAATACAACTACGTTTGTACTTAGATTTCAAAATGCAGTTTACGCGTAGGCTAAAAAAGATCCTTGCACCCCAAAACCAAACCACCAACCCAGCCCTCCAGGAATTTCAACATCTGTTACCAATTCTGATCTTATCAAGATTTTTCTTAAAATTTGCGAATGTAAAAGCATTCCTCCTTTCAGGGCTCAGATTTGCAGAGTTCCAAGTTCTCCTTGAGACCCGTGAAGCCTGGGAGTGCCGGGGCTGCAAACTACTCATTTCCAGAGAAACCAAACCAAACCAGGTACACCTCAATCAGACACGAAGCAGGCTACTTGCGTAAGCCATACACAGTGTAAAGAAAATACAGGGCAGGATGCAGTGCCCCAGAACTAAAAAAAATCAACCAAACACGAATGCAACTCAAACTTTACCCTGCTAAATACAAATCTTGGTGCACCCGATGTTGGCAAAGACTGAGGATCCAGCTTATTTAAAAGTTGCGGTGTAAAAAGTGACACATGGAAACTGAGACTGGGGATAAATTAATAACAGGCTTTGATACCAGATACTGACAGGATTATTTTTGAGGTGTTTTTGCATGAAGTTAGGGTTGCCTGTGTTTTTTTTTTTTTTTTAATTTATTTTTTATTTCTATTTTTTTTAGAGAACCTTTTGTTTTGGATGGGGATATAACCACACATGAACCAGCTGCCCTGACCACGCTCCTCGCGCTGCCAGGGACCAGTTCCATTTCCTTGCTCCGCACCTTTCCCCTTCCAGAAGAACTCCTGCAGGACTGCTGCTGCAGCCCGTGCTAGCATGCTGCTCCGCTGCCCCTCACCCTGTAACACTTCCGTTATCCTCAGCCCCCAAGAGATTCCTGTCTCACAGGAAACTTAAGGACTGCCAAAACGAAGTCAACCCGTCAATTACCAAAGACATGTAATAAAAATTATTAAAAATATTAAATGCCAGTGCGTGCTAACTCCACACAACAACCCCATTTAGTGCCATAAATCCTACTTTGTATTTCCCACTGCCTTCTTCTTCAGCAGGGCATTGCCACAGCTACGGCTGGTGCATGTTATTAGGTTATCCCCAAACGAGTATGCACGTAAGCTAACAGGCTCAGGGTGACGTCTACAGATGCACGAGTAGATGAAGTTGCTTTTGCAGCAAACCACACTCACCAGTAAGAAATCCCCGATCAAATGATGAGTGCTCAATCTCACAGCTGTCAAAGTACTTGAGTAAAAAGTATTATAAAGCAGAAAACACGATATCCTTATTTTACAGTACCTGCTACGACTTACACAGCATGCTTTAAGCTTAATGAAGGGGTTATATTGCTGTCATGAACAAGAATCCCCAGAAATTACACGACACACAGCAGCCCCTTCCAACCAACTCCTTGGCAACACGGAGCCACCTCCGGATCGACGCCTAAGTTTCCAAAATCCAGCTGTTGAGGAAGACGTTTCCAAAAGCCCTTCCCTCTTCCCTCCACCCTTCCCATCCCTCCGGGTGCCAGCTCCCCTTGCACAGAGCTGTGTTTTGCTTGGCACAAATTCCCTCAGCGGAGAAAAAGCTGCGGGTGGCATCACAAACGCTGCCTCGGATTTGGTTTAGCTGTAGCAGTGGAAAACAGAGCGGGGACGCTGTCAGGGCTTGTAACCAACATCACGCCGGTGCTGCTGCATTTTGCCTGCCTCGTTTGGCAACGACTGGGCTCTGCTCTGATGCAGGCTCATCGGGAGGGCACAGCAGAGCTGGGTGCTGCTCCAGCAGGGCCAGGCTCGCTTCCCCATGACTGCTCACGGCAGGAGAGAGTAAGTCGAACTGTTCGGCCAAAAGTAAATAATCTCACAGAAGAAAAGTTGGGAGCTAAGATTAAAAATGACTCTATGGCCTCTAGCCATGGACACAACCTGGGCAGCTTCAACCAGCTAAAATTCATGTGAGACGTGTGTTGTGCAGCCAAGCAGAAAGGCAGGGGTTAATTAGGAATGTGGTTTCTTTACTCACAAAACCAGAAGGGAGCATTTTTCTCCCCAAATTAATACGATGCCGTGGGGAAAGGCTCTGAACGCCGCGTTGTGCTGTATGTAGCACAGGGACTTCACAGTGGCACAACGGCACAGGACGATCCTCGCTGAGCAGCAGCGCACAAAGCCCCTCGACGTTACTGCAGCTACTGGCACAAGAGCAGCGCCGAAACACAGGACCCACGACGCTGCTGCTCTCCAAAGACTTTCTGCAAAGTATTTTACCTATCAGTCACCGAAGTGAGAAGGCAGTGTTCACTAAGTATTTAGGAGAGGGCTGGACCTTTTGGCTCCTCTGCAAGCAAAGCTCTTAACCGAGCCAGATTTAATCCTGAATTGAATTATTCTGGCCTCTTCCTGAGCCTGCATCTCCTCTGCACATCAGGCTGAAGCCCACACCAGCTGCGTCCAGCTGCAAGCACGGTGCTGGCTCTCAGACCCCCACCTGAACCCCACCGCGTGGGGCAGCTGCGAACGGCTCCAGGTCTGACGGTGCCTGGCTTGAGAAAGCAATACGAGAGTTAGTCCGACTGGTCACAGCACGGGTCGTTTGCCTTTTTTGTTAATAAGCAGTGGAAAGAAGAATCTGATTTGCAATAACATTTATTAATGATAAATGTACATATTTACAAAGAAAAATCTGAGAAAAAATACAAAGCCAAAAAAGTGTTCCAAAAGAGAGCGTTGTCGGTAAAAAAGAAAGTATTTGTAGTCCCCGCAAACTGATCCAACACAACCACGTACCACTGCTAGAAGGTCCCAAGGTGGCACAAACCAAGGCTCCTAGGACAGCCTTTACCCAAAGCCTGCGAGCCCTTCCCTCCAGCTTTACAAACCAAGAGATGCAAACAGGGACACAAGGGAAAACGCCACGGGCAGGGTCTCCCACGTCACCAGCACTAGTGAGCATAGACCACAATGTTTTGAAATGAATCAGTAACTCTTCCTTGGGATTAGTTATTCTGGAAAGCATCCTACCTCAGTCGGTTATGTCAGAAGAGGTGTGATCAACTCGTGATCAGAAAAGGAAAAGAAAACCCAGTGAAACAGTGGGATCATCTCAGAGTGACAAATTACCACCGCTTACACAGAGAGGCTTCACCTAAAACCTTCCTGAGGAGCCCCGAGGTGCAGACAGGGCAAGGCCAGTCCTGCAAAGGAGCAATGCCAAGGAAATCCACCTCTCCTTATTTCAGGGCTAGACACAAATACTGAATTCCTCCTCTTTAGGGCCATCACCAGCTACTGCACAAACTATGGGAGGAAAACTGGTCTTATGCTCAACTCCGAATCCTAACACAGCCTTCCTATAGAGATTCCTCAGTTCCCCTTTGATCGGCCCACTGGGCAAAGCAGCAGGCAGAGATGCAGGCAATACCAGCTGTCTACCCTCATTTAGCTGTTCACGAACGGAAAAGAAAAGTGGGTTTTGTTTTACAGGAACGCACACCTCTTCGGTATCACCAGCAAGCATCATATACAGAGCGCAATTCCCAATGCAGCCTCAGAGTTGAAACCGAGTTTGAAGCAATCGGTCAGGCTCAGGAGCACTTGCTGCTTCCAAATACTCACACCCACCTTTTCTCCAAGCATGAAAGCACACGAAACCATTCTGCATCTTATCTGGAGATCAAAAAGCTGCTCTCAGGGGAAGAAGATTCGGAATAGAAAGTGCAGAGCCAACCCCCGGCTCCGCGATGGAAAAAGCTGAAGGGACTGAACCTCGACTGGTCCCTTACTCCAGCTGCTGGCTGGAATCCAGGTGGAAGCACCAAAGTGTCCCTGCAGCAGAGCAGTCGGACTGCAAAGCACTGGGGAAGGCTAATTAACACCAAAACGGCTGGCAGCCTTCTAGCAGCTAAGTCACTGGCATGCCAGCGTCACCGAGATGCCATCTCTGCAGCGGGTCGCACTGAAGGATCAGGATTTCCCGTGCAAATCTGGATGAAGTTACATGCTGCAGACATTTCCAGCTTCCCTTTGGATGAAATAACCGAGTTCTCCACCACTCCCCGTCAGTGCAACAGGGCGGAACTGCAGCACGCACAACCAGGGGGCTTTAATCCTACCACCGCGAGCACTCCGTGGTGCTGCTAGGGGCAAGGTGGGCTGCCAGGACCTCGCAGCCTGTTTGTTCCTGAGGAAGAAGGGAGCAAAGTGCACGTCAGTTCCTTTATGAAAACCTGAGACCTCTGCCCTTAAACTAAGCCAGATCGCGTCAAGTCTCCCCTGCACGACACCCAGCAACCTGAGTGGACGTCGGGCAAAAGCAGGGAAACTGGGCCTCAACCAGCACAGCACAAACGTGCACGAGATACCTGATGCACAAGAACGAGACCCTACGCAGGGTGCCACGGGCAAGATGAGGTTTCTGTTCCTGATAAGCTACAGTCTTTCCCTGCCATAAAAGATCACATCCACCTGAATGAATATAGATAACTAGCCTCTACTGCCAGAGAAATAGAGAGAGTTTGTTCAGTTTCTTTATACTCTTCGGTGATAACTGCTCCATAAATTCCAAAAATGTTCCTGAGCATTCTCAGAATGTGAAATTTAATTTTTTTTTGCTGACCACCAGCCTTATCTCAAGAGAAAGAAAGGAAAAGTGAGAGAGAGACCATGCTAATTAATTAAATAGTTGTGTTGAAGTGACCAGCAGAGTGCATCTCTCATCACTCTGGGCTAAGACTATCCTGAGCAATGCTTATGTTCAAACATTGCTCTGGGCAAAGATTTTAGACTTCAGGTCCTTTGGAAATGGTAGAGAGAGCTGCAGAAACCAGGGCTTTGCCAAAGCCGCTGTTACAGCTTCAAGGAATTTGTCATCGGTTCAAAGATGGTGCGCAATAACCCAAAGAGTGCTCGATGCAGCAGTCCTCAAACAGCACCGTGACAGCTAACCTGAGCAATGGCTTTTTAAAAGGTGCTTGTTTAAGCTGTTCTCCATGAAATATGGACAGAAAATGGACAGAGAAGGATTGAACATCCCCTGTCCCTTCCCTCTCCGTGTCGTGCTGTGGAGGATGAATGGTCCCCGCTTTTTGTTACGACTGCTCCAATTTCTGAAGGGAAAACTTTTTGGAAAGCTTTTTCCATCCTGCATCTTCTGCATCGCACGCAGCACCTCAGCATCCTTCCTCGGCTTCCCTACCTCTCCTCTCCAAGGCCCGCTTTCACAAGATAATCTTCCTGAATCTCATCCACGGGAATCCCGAGCAGTGCTGGAACCCTGCATCTCACCGAGCGGCCACGGCTGCTGCCCACGCAGGAGGCAGGCAGCTTTCCATCCAGCTGCACCACACCTGCAGCTGTACAGCACCAAACAACCCATTTCCTTCTGCTATTTCTACCGCTGAAAGAGGAAGACCGTGTATCAAAGGCAGTGTATTAAAAAGGGAAGAATGCTTTCCGGGGAAAATCAGCATTCAGAGAAAACAAAGTCCTAAAGGCACAAACTGGTGAACTCATCGGAGCACGTGACGAGATCTGGGGACGGAGCGGTCGGATCAGAAAGATTCCTGGGAGATCAAAACGAAGGGGTCCACTTGCAACCTAAATTTCTGAGACAGAGTTTCGAGAGCCTCAGCCTATACACTGAGAGCAAGAGACAGCTCAAATAGCCCGCGATATGCTAGGATCCTTCCACCCAGGCAGCACATGCCAAGTTGCGCACATACCTTAATTGTCTTGCGTCTTTTACCTGTAAGCATATTTGCTAGCTTCCTAAAGAACACTGTTCACACAGATGCAGATCTACAAAGGGTTATAAATACACGTATTTATATATATTCACACTTTTTAGTCCCTGTAATAGAGTTCTACTCCTTTCTCTTCTATGCTGTTGGAGCAGCTGCCAACACCGATGGCACTGGTGGCTGTTCTCAGAAGTAACTGCTTCTACACCACTGCTCTAGAGAAAGCAACAGGAAGCACACTACTACTGGAAGGAGAAGCGGTTGGCTCAGCTCAGCCCCGTAATTGCTATATACAGAAAAGAAACCCCTTAGACACAAAGTCCCATCTGCCCTCCAGCTCGCAAACCTGTTGTGCTCAGCCTGGCAGAGCAACTCCTCTCGCATCTGTCGCAGCTCGACTGCATTCACTATCAAGTTAACTTGGATAAACAAGAGCATTTTTCCAGACATTTGCATTTGTAGGCAATAAACAACAGGCAGCATGCAACGGGTTTGTTAAGGAAGTCAAAACAACTGATGGCTTTAACGTTAGAACCGTGTCCTGAGCACAATCGTCTTTTTACACGTTGGGGGGAACGAAACAGTGGGAAAGTCCACATGCTAAGGGCGACGTGTAACAGGTTATTCCATTCCCGTGACCTAAGCAAACATGCTTCAGTTAGCTCAACACAAGTTAGGAAACACATCTGAAGTGCACCAAGACCACCAGGTTCAGAAAAATGATTAAATGTTTACAGTCAGTAGCTCCTTCTAATGGATTTTCTCCTGCAACGCGATGGATTTTCT
Organism: Oxyura jamaicensis; assembly: GCF_011077185.1. Lineage (NCBI taxonomy): Eukaryota > Metazoa > Chordata > Aves > Anseriformes > Anatidae > Oxyura > Oxyura jamaicensis. The sequence goes on from NC_048915.1 coordinate 2,404,324, forward strand.
TGGAAATGAGAACGCGGCTGCGAGAGGGAAGCTGATGCTTTGCAGAAGGCTTCCCGCTGGGAAAATCAAAAGTTGCCTGTCCCTGTCTGTAAGTTAACACTAACAGCAGCGCTGACAATCAACACTTCTTATTTAAATGCCGATCGCAGTTTCCTAGAAAAGGAGTGGTTATGGATTAGATTCAGCACATCGCTGTGAAGCCTCTTCAGGCTTTTGGATCGCTATCAAGCGTTCCTCCGCTTGTGAACATCTTACGTTCAAAGCAACGAGCTTAAAAGCAAGTCTTCAGCAACCGCTACTCGAGGCCAAAAAGGGCTGCAGAGGCAAACGCCCCCTGCCACGCGTTTATGCTCTCAGTCTGCCCTCTTACAGCTGAAGCCTCTGAAACTGGGGACGCGATTTAGAGAATTTGTTTCTGTGCACAGAGCTCTGGGAAACGTCAAAATAGATCTGGCAATCCATTACCACTCCTGCCAGGCCCCGGATCACAGCCACACAATAAAAGCGGAGGGATTAACACTAGCGTTGCAGGGCGTCCCTCCCCGGGACAGCGAACTACGGAGATCAAAGACCAGGACAAGGAAGATGCAGCAGAGGCTACGGCCGAGAGATTCAGGAGCTTTGGTCTTGAGGTTTCAGTGTGACCCTGTTCCCACTCAGAGAAAGAGCAGCCACCAAACAGTCAGCGCTATCACCACAAGAAAAGACATCATAAAGGGAATACGCGGAGAAGGGAAAATACTAGAGTACAGCTGACACTTTTTGAGGGATTTCTGCTCTTCAGGAATTGGAATAGAAACCTTTGGAAGAGTTTCTTCACTTGCTTGCCGGGGAAAGGCTGTCTCAGTAGGTATCTCCTGCTTTTTTAGTTTGTCTTCATCCTGTACTAACAGAGGACGTTCCCGTGTCTGCTTTCGTGGTAGAAGATCAAGAAAGACAGAGAGAGATGAACAAAAATGACAGATGGAAAGTGCCCAAAGTGACACTTGGAGGTGTGCAAAGTTTTCGGACAGTCTTCCTGTCAGCGCGCTAATGGACTGCTCTTAAAAGCAGAGTTTTATTTATTTATTTATTCTTATTTAGAGCTCGAATCCCCCTGCCACCTGAGCTGTGAAATACAGTTCTCTTACGGAGCTCGTGGATCCCTGCATCATGATCCACGTGCGTTTTGCAACTGCCCTCCAAGGAAAGCGCATGGCTGAAGCCTGCTAAAGGGTGTTTGGAATCGGAATGGTTCAGCAGAAAGGGAGCTTTGTGGCATTACCAAGAGAAATGGCGCAGTACAAAACGTGGTCTCTGACAGCTTCCTATTCTACAGTGCCCTTAAAAAATAGCTTTTGGTAAATAACATTTAGACTTCAGTGCAGGTACAAAATTAATCTTTTGAAAGTTCTGACAAGAGTATCAAAATGTTCATCAGTTTGAAAATTCTACCGGAACAAGTGAAAAACTTTTACATCTTAGAAACCCCGAGCGTGGAACAGGCAGGCTGCCAGCACGAGTGCTCCAAAGCCCTGAAATCTCGCTCTGCGTTTTAGCACTTTTGTTTCTGGAGCCTCGAGAATGTGAAAGCCCAGAATGAATAAATCATCACACGGCATCATGCAAGGGCTTCTAGCACTTTCGCTGAAGAAAGACAAAAGATTGTGGGAAGTGTTGCTGCGACCTGTCCAAGTAGCTCTCCAGCCCTTCAGGTCGGCAGCCGTGGTCAAACCCACGTGCACCTAAGAAAGAAAGAACTTGGCTCTGAGCTCTCTCAGCTGAGCTAGCCTCCTCTGGTCAGGGCGGTATTTTGGGACTGGTTCTTTGCACACCCCTAAGTGCTGAGTGTCAGGGAGAAAGTAGCTGGGAGACTGGGCAGCAAAAGAAAATATAAAATGCAAGAGTAACATGATCATTAAAACAAAAACGGAAAGAAAGACAACATAAAAAGAACAGGGTACAGTTAATCTTTCATCATTGCTTTTCTCTCCGAATATACGGTTACATCTTTCATGCAGCTTTTTCCAACCAGCCATGCACCAAAGGAAGCAAATCCAAAGCTGCAAAAGCTGCAGCAGTGCAAAAAGTCCTCTCACGTGTTAGGCTGTGAGTTATGAAAACTACTCCACGTAGCCAAAAGAAAAATGTTATCCAGCAGCTGCTCTCGAGTTTTTGCTTGGTGCCATTGCAATAGCAAAAATCTGGTTCAGCAGCACAAATCCGAACAGCAGCTTTACCTCGAGCCCACCAACCTGTCTCTCAGAAGATAGCACAGTGACTTTCTTGACCTGGACACACAAAGCGTGTAAGGTTCAGTTGTCTTGCAGGAAAACATACAGCAACAGCAGAAAAGCAGCCCCTGGCAGAACACCCCTCCGCCACCACAGCAGGGTTAAGATACCACCATGAGCAGTACAAACAGGATTACTTTGCATTATTCACCAGCCCTAAACATCGTGCGCTGATGTGCAGGTCAAGTAAAACTTCCTCCCCGGTAGGTGCCATCTCAAAGATGAGGTTCTGGAAGTTCACAGCATTATGTGTCCGCCTCCACCTCAGAGGTGAGGCTGCTTCAGAGGAGCATATTAAGAGGTCGCGTGAATTTCCAGAAATGCAAATCAAGGGCTGACCCCATCTTCACGTCACTGTGGTGCACACATCATCCAGTGCTGTGCACAGCAGCCCCCTAAGACCTCCCATGCGGTCACCACGCAAGAACTTCTCAATAACCAAGAATTTCGTTCTCAAACTGCAGCTGCTGAGCTTGAGAGCCCCTGCTCTGTTCCACCTGCACTCCATAAACCGTGTCGCTCTTCTGTGCCCTGCTCCCCGGATTCCTGCAGAACTTGCACTAAAAGACAGCAGCCATGGGGTGAAGTTCATCCAGGTGCTATACGGGCTAATTCCAAGCATGACAACCGGTTCGTCTGGGGGGTGGGGGAGGGAAATTGCGTTGGTAACAGGAAAAAAAAGCCCTGTAATTTTCATGGCCTTTATGCTTTGAGGAGCCTGTAGTAAACTTGGCCATTAAAGCCTTGGTACCCGTTCTGATAACCCTCCATCCTCGGCAAGATTATTTCTGTTTAACAAGCACCACCCTTGCAGTGGGATGAAGAGCAAATGAAGTTTATCTGCAGAGCTGTGGGCAGGAAGGGGAGAAGCTAGGGTTAAACCAGGAGCCATTCTGCGACTGCCTTTGCTGCAGCCAGGATTCCATTTTTCAGTTTTAACGAAAATCTCATTCATCATTTAAGGGACTGATTACCACTTTCACTCACAAGCTTCAAATCTGAGCCATGAAGCGGCAGTATTAATATAAAGGGAGAAGCTGCCTATTAGCAGAGAAGAAACAAGCTGGCAGACATCTCTGCTGCTCCATCTCGGTTTCTTTGAAAAGTTATTATTTTTTTTGGAGGAAATTAGCGAGGGGACTGTGGATGTACGTGGCTACTGAGACACAGACGGTGCTTCTGCAAGGAGAAAGCCTTCCGTCAGGTATGAACAGCCCAGCTCTCATCGCAGCACACCTGTATGCACTCGCAGATCCCAGTGCAAGACTAAACCCAGTGCCTGGATTAACTGGAGATTGCAGTTAATTGGAATGGATGGCATGCGAGTGTTCCTGCACTGCATTACCTGCGATGTTCCCTTCAATTTAGGGCTTTGGGGGGCTGGGGGGCACCAGGAATAAGCCAAACCATGTGAAATATGCTATCAGCATGGATGACAGCAACGCTAGGAAAAGCGGCATCGAAACCAGGTGACGAATTCCTACGCTTTTATACAATTCACAAAAATAATTCACATTTTATGATTCTAAAACTAAAGCATCCTTTCTCTCAGAGACCATTACGCATGTTAAAGGTCACCTCAGGTGGAACCAAAGCTCCGGGGAGCTGAGGCTCCATCTGAGCTCGTGAGGCCGTCCCTGGAAGCGGCACGTTGCGGCACGCAGCGAGCCACCACCCGCGCGGCGTCAGGGTACTCACTCCGTCCGCTCCCGTGGGGATCTGCCCGTTGACGTTAAGCGTTCGGAAGGGGGAGTGAGTGGACAAACGTTTGTCCCACTCACTCGGCCGAGGCTCCGGGACAGACTCCATGAAGTTCTTCTTCAACTCGCTGATGTTGGCGTGGTGCTTCTTTATTTCTTCTTGGGTCTTATCTAGATCCTAGTAGTGAAAGGACAGAATAAATGAGGAGGCACAGAGACGGGCACCTACAGCTGCCTACGCTGCCACATAGCAAAGCTGCACTCAGCAGAGATGTTGCCGACTTCCATCAATTGTGCTCACACTGTAAACACACCCGGGGAACGTCCTCGCTCCTTTCTTTCTCGCCTTGTATTGAGCAAATCCGCAACCAGCTCAGCGGGGTGGCTGCCAGGAGCGAGACTTGCCGTCACTTCATCTCGAGCTACACCGAAACAGCTGACAGCCGAGTTGCTAGCTCGTGGGACTTCTGCACGTGGGATTTACTGAATTGCAAGACTAAGTTTGTTTGGGTTCTTCAATTTCAGGCTTCGAAATTGGGTGGGTTTGCTTTCTTTTCCCTCTGCTAGCCTGACTTTTCAAGGGTATAAATGCAGTTAAGAAACTTTCTTCCAATTTCATTCGTTCTCATTGTATCTATTCCCATCTTACCAGAAGTTATCTGTGGTCCCAGAATACCCCATCACGTTTTTTCCTCCTCTCATCTCCAGGAGCTACCATAGGAGCTTTAGACTTCAGGCTGAAGATGAGAGGGCAGACCTCTAAAACTGAGCTGAGGATTTACTTTATGCCGGATCAATCAGGAAACTCCTGCTAAAATTATGGATCTGGGAAGAGCCGGATTTCTACTCTGCGATGCCAGTTTACAGCATAAATGCACAGACTTCAAGGCAAGTCAGCTCAGTTCGACTAATGTGTTCAGAAATAGCCTTTCCTTGCAAGCAAAACAGTTGGTTTGAAACGAAGCTTTTGCATAAAATAGGCTTAAGCCAAACGACAACTTTTCTGGACAGTGCCAAAAAGCAGCAAGCCTCACTCATTAGAAAAGGGGAAAGTAAGGTCAGTAGAAGCATCACTGGCAGATTTTGCTCTTTTTATGCTTTTAGTCGTGACTCAGCCCATCGATTTTAGAAGATGGGAGAGCAAGTGCTTCTGGAAGCAAATGCAGTCCTAAAGGAAGCCCCCCCGCTCCGCCCCACCCCGATACCGGCATTCCTGCAGCGCACCCAGGACACACCACCTTCGGTTTGCGGGGTTACAGCCCCAACCGCCTCATTAACAACATTTGCTCTTTTTGGCACGGTTCTGGGGAAACAACAGCTTTGGCATCTGTCCCAGATAAAAGCACGAGGCGAGTGCTTGCTGGTTAGAAGAAGCACGAACAGGTCTGCTGGGGACCCCACGGTGAAGTCGGGACCTCTGGGTGGGTCCAGGAGCCCTCCAGCTGCCCCTGGCTGAGAGAAGAGAAAGCCCCTCGCCTGCCTGCCACGAGCTGGTCCTGAGAGCCCGCAGAGAAGCTCAAGCCCCGGAGCGACACGTGAAGCCACAACTGGTCTCGAAAAGCATCTTAAGGAACAAGCTCTTGGAGCATTAAGCTCTCCCTCGTCTTTTTTGCCTTTTCCTAAGACCACGGAGCGCGGGTTGCTGAGCACTGAGCGTTAAAACGGCTTTCCATAAAACCAAGCAGCAGCTTCTGGAGTATTTCTCCGCAAGCGGTTGTGCTGGAAGTCACCCGATCTGCCAAACGCGGGGAGTAAAAAGGAGCAAAGGGGGGTGAGGCGCCGGGGCCAGCCCTCTTCTAGGCGAGGGCTGGAGCACCTGCAACAGAACCGGGTGGAGGCGGAGCAGAGCCCGATACCACACTGATAGGAAAAAGCCATTTAGGAGCAACGTGTAGGTAAAAGCTCTGCTTGGAGGAGGGGAGAAGGAGCCGCTCGCGTTGGCCTAAGGAAAGTGACAGGCACAGTCTTCGCAGCGCGCCGGCGGTGGCCGAACTCTGCCCGTCTGCCGACCGCTCGCTCGCGTCCGAAAGCTTAAATTGGAGCAGTCAAAAAAACCCCCAAAGCTGCAAAATGTTTAAAGTTCAGATTAGGAGAAGGCAGTTAGTACACTTCAACTTTCGAGAGATACCAACAGGGAAACCCTACCAGCTGCTGGTGCTGCAAGGTTGAGTAGAAACACGTAAGGCAGGAACAAAGACCAGAAGCCACAAACGTCTTCTGTAACACGGTGTGTAGGAAAATATATGATCGGCACGTTCTGTTCTGAGACAGTGCTTGGGTGGAACCAAGGGTGAAGGGCTCCCAAAGCCAAAGGGAACAGCTCTGCAGCCACACATCGCCCCGAGCCACCAGGCCAGCCCCAGGGGCATTGCTGGAGATGCTGCACGGCGAGGGAGGATCACGGCGACCGTCCCACGTGGCCCCGTCTGAAAGATGGGCTGGCTTCGTGCCTCTGCTTTAAGCAACGTGGCTGTCCCAGTGGCCTGAAGGCCACGGTGGTCACTGCAATTTACTTCACTTTTTCCTAGGCTGTCTTTGCCCGCAAGAAAATCATTTATTTCAGGCTAGGAGAAACTTGTAAGCGAGCACTTCCACCAGGATTTGTGCTAATATGAGCACCCAGCTCCCCAGCCGTGGGTCCAAGAACAGAGCACGCCGAGCACACGGCTGTGCCAATCATATATTTTGTTAAGTATGAGAGAATGAAAGGCAGAAGAGGTAGAAGGAAGAATGCCTGCGCATCGTCATGTTTACTGTCAGCATGCAAAAGCGTACTTAAAAAAAGGTCTTTCATGCAACAGCATGCAAAAACAAAGGCGGCAGCAGCAGAAGAGGAAGAAGTTCAGCACAGAATGCAGAAGGTCTAGGCAAACGCAACTGAAAAAAGCTTCAAGTTCATACAAACCTCCAACATTAAATTGCTATGCCTGATATAAATGTTTTCACCATCTAGTCTCTTTGATCTTTTCTGTGAAAATGAAAGAAAAGGGGGAACAAAAAAAAGAAAAGCACAAAAAATTAAAATGTTGTTCTTGCGGGATTCACAAATTGGCAAATTAAAAAGTTAACTCAACGTTCGGAGCGCAGCGCTGTGCCGGTGTGGGATGGGTCACGGAGCCACAAGAACGCCTGCACCGCGTCACCACCAGGAAATGGAAGTTGGGGCTCATGAGAATGGGAAAATGCAATGGGTCCTTTAAAGAGACAGCTCCCAGTGTTTCATCGGCTTTCGCGTTGATTTAGAGTGCTCTCCACAAAGAGCCGGCTTACCGTGCTGCTGTGGAAGCCTTGCACGAGGCAATAACTTCACATTCCTGATAGTGATGCATGCCCGCCACAGTGCACGAGGCTGGTTTGGTGCTCTGCGTGTCATTGTTACACGGTCTCAATGTGCATAGGAACTCTACTCAAAACACCTTTCCCATCTTGAATTTTTCCCCTATTACTCAACCAGTACAAAAAAGTATGAAACTTTTTTGGGGGCATTTCCTGGAATGCACACCACACGGTTTTCTTTGGCTTCTAACTTAATTTGATACAGAGAAGCAAAGATAAATTTTATAGGTCATATGGGTTTATAGGAATATGTTTCTCTCTAACATTCAACATTTTAGCAGTCAGACTGTCTATGGGAAAAAGCCATTCCCTTTGAGGGTTGCAGTTTAAAAACAACAAAACCCAAAACCCCAACCCAAAGCACATGAAGAAATTGGAGCACTGTCTTTTTAAATCGGTTACGTATGCATGAATGATACGGCAAATTTGTTTGGTGAAAGTGGAAAATGGCTAACCTTCCTCATTCTTATCAGCTCTTCCTCTTTTTCTGCAGGCTGCTGCTGCGTGGCAGTGATAAAAAACAAAAAAAAAAACACAAAAATTGTTGGTTCATTTAACCACGTTGAACCCTCAAAAACGTGAGCAACCTAACTGAATTATTGGCACAAACCTGGGGCTGGTCACCATTGGTGGTGGGTACGGTGACCTCAATGTGCGTTTTCCTCACCTACATTTAAGAAATAAATTGGTAAAAACATTTCTTGTTAGTAGACCTTTTTTTTTTTTTTTTCCAAGAGACAATTTAGTTTCCAAGCACGGCTGCATCAGGTTGGTTTTGAGATGCTGGGTGGACATGCAAAAACCAACATGCAGCCTGCCAGCAAGAGTTAATAACACCGCAGCTCTCCGTCAGTCTGTTAGTTCAACGGCACGTTCGAAATAAGTCTTTCAGCTTGAGAAGTATTTGCGTTTGCAGCTAGTGCTCTCTAGTGCTCCTGAAGGCTGGCCTCCCACTTGCGTTAGATTTGTCAGTCGCTGTTTTAAAACCTCATTTACAGCTGGATCTCCCAGGGAGGTCGGTACCAAAAGCAGCTTGATCAAATTAACACAGAACTTCTCCAAACCAGCAAACGAGCTGTTACGCACGGATACTGTAACGCGGTCATACCGTCAGTAAGAAGAGACCTGCCTTTAAAATGAACCCAGCAGCACAAATTAAGTTCTTTACTGACCATGAGCAGAGAGCCCAGATCCTCTTAACATTTTAAGGAATGTGTTTTAGGGAAACTGGATTGCCAAATACTCTGAAGATGAAAGCATCGGGGGGTGTTAAACGAAGCGATACGGCTACAGTTGAGAAATGGTCAATTTGGCACGTTCAAATCCACAATTTCCCCCCACATCTACATTTAAAGGGAAAAAAACCAACACACAATTTAAGCATTTAAGAAAAAAGAAACCCACAAACCTGTAATAAGGGAAACGGGGGGAATAAAACGTACTTATTATCAGTTTAACGCTAGGGAGGGTCAGCAGCCGTGCAGGAACAGGGATCCTCAAAGCAACGTCCTGAAGATCTCCTTTAGCATTTTCATTTCGAACTCACTGGCCATGATTTTTTTTTAAAGCAGCTGTCCCTTCTTCACCTCCACTTCCCAGCACTAACTGACAGTGACCTCCCAGGGAGTCTGGCACACCAGACCATGTATCTCATGGCTTTTGTGCATACAAGACCATGTGCATAACACGTCACGGGGAAACGGGGCTCCAGTAATGCAGAGAACAACTGAACTTCAGGGTGACGTGGAAATTGCACCTCTGCTGCACCACTGAAAGCTTCCGGTCAATAACATTTGCAGAACCTTAAGGACTCCGTAATATGAATATTATTTTTTTTTTACACATCATTTTGACTTAAAATACCAATACACAACCTCAGGATCGTATCAACGCCAGCAGCGGTCTCAGGCATCTGTGGAAAGCGTGAGCATTCTTTAAAAATTTTCATTTAAATAGCCCCCCTTCAAGGTCTGAACAGCACCGCTAGCAATGAAAGGTTCTGCCTTGTTTTCAGAAACACCCAGGGAAAGCACATCGATTAAAAAAACCTTTGTGTTTAGACACCTGGCTGCAGACCTGATCCGTGTCGCTGCTTTCACCGGAATCCCTCCTGCTGTCACAGCAGCTAACAGCAGACAGCTTAGCAAAGGGTGAGCCCCCAGACTCAAGTACCACGAACTCAAATATTAATGTGTGCAATTCTTGCCCATTTTTAGTTGTATCAGCAAGCTGGGTTTGGTTTTGGCTGGAACTACTGAAACCCAGCTGCCCTGCCTTCAGGTGGACATCCTCCTCCTTGCATCCTGAGGGGCAGGGCTGGGAATTCCCTCGGCCCCATGTCTCTGTACCTCCCTCCCATCCACCGCCTGGGTGAGGAATCCCCTTTCTCATCACCGAGGAGGGGAAAGTGCCCAGAGCTGCTGCTCAGGGTGGTTTTGAGCTGGGGCTCCAGCCTGGCACCAGCCTCTTCCAAGGAGAGCCCAGACTGCCGTACCTTGGATGCATCAGCTGGCTCTGCCTTGGCTCTCTCCGGAGGGATCTCTTCGCGCTTGGTCTCAGCTTTCACCGCTTCCTTTTCTGCTTTGGACACAGCGATGGCTTCCTTCACATCGGGCTTAGCTGGGACAGCTTCAGCGAGGTGGCTCTGGGCGATGGCCGGGGCGGAGGTGGGCCGGGGGCTCCTCTCGGGTGTTATCACTGCCACTGCTGAGGGTGGGAGAGAGACAGCAACAAGGTTCAGAGCAGGCAAAGCTCCGGGCAAAGTCTTCCCGAATTACAGAGCTGTAGTTTCAAGAGGAAGGGAGGAGGGAGAAGGGGGGAAAGGGGGAAAACGAAAGAAGATGTTGAGCAAAGCAGCTTGTGCGTTTAGTATGGGAAAGTTGAGATTATTTTCCTGATGGTTGAAATAAAATAAAATAAAAACCCCACAAGAGATGGTTTACCAAAAGCAAGCTTGCACTCGGCAGAGAAGCCACGCCAGAAAGGCTAATCTATTTTTGAGGTTGTGCCATTGATTCCCGGGTCTTTCAGACACAATCGGAACAGAAATCCATTACGATGCAACCTTTAAAACAGACACCCTCAAGAGCTGTGGTGAATTCCTGACCTCCCTTGGATGTCCTCAACCAGATACGGATGGTTTCTGGAAGAGCAGCACTGTTTTTTCCCCCCATTTCCCCAGACTTTTCAGCAATCCAAAGAAGAAAAAAAAAAACAAACGAACCCTACAAGCATTTCTCCATAAAACTTTACAGCAACGTCCAGGTGGCCTTCAAAGCAGACTCACGCTGTGGTCTGAGATGGGTAACTCCTGCTGCAGCACAAGACGCCGCCCTGAGAAGATATCCATTACCTCCAAATCGGTGGAAGTGCAAAAATTAACAACGTGCTTCAAAGAAATCGTCTTTCAGGAGGATGGCTGTCTTAAACAAGAGCACCGGGTACACACAAAATCAGCTGCCTCCTTTTCTTTGAGTTCCACCTCCCCGGACATGCTCCTGATCTCTGAGAACTGACACTTCCAGCAACGTTCAGGCCAAGCCTGGGCAACAAAGCCAGCCCGCAAGTAATTCACGGTGCTTACCTATAGACACAATGAACTATTTAGCTCTCTGATGCTGCTTTTTTGGCCATTCCACTAAAAATATACCTGGTCATATTTAAAAAGTCATAATTTATAAAGGAAAAGTCACAACGTGTGAATTACCGCAGCCAATACTAGGCTACTAGTGTCCATCCAGCTAGCCAAAGACACCAGAAAATTTGGCAATAAAAAAAGAAATGATAAGTTAGACCAAAATGCCACTTTTACAACAAACTCCTGGACACCAGGTCTTGCTGCAAGACACACCAGAAGCCCAAACCACCCCCCCCCCCCGCACCCTCTCTGCCTTTCTTCAGCACGGCAGCTCATTTCTGTGTGCCAGGTGTTTTGTTATCCTTTCAGAAAGGCAAAAGGCCCAGCATCTTGGTGTTATTTATGCCCCAAAAGCGGTGACAGGTTGTACACAGGGGCCGTGACATGGCAGGCACAGTCAGGCTTAAAACGATGACAGACAAACCACGGGGGTGGGAACAGCCATCAGGGTGGTACCCGGCTCCTGCAGGACCTGCTCTCGTTCCCTCATCACCACCAATTTTTCTTCTCTGGATTTTTCTACTCTGGATTTAAACACAGTACAAAGCACTGCTCCAAAGCACACGACTTAAAATATCGATCTTTATCATCCTGGCCAAGAAAATGGGAAGAAAAGTGTCAAGAGGAGGAAAAAGGGTGAAGAAGGTGAGTAAGAAGAAGGGGTGGCGGCAGTAGGAGACTCTCAGACGTGCTCAGGTTTGGGGCTAACAGTCACGGCTGTGTTCTCTGCTGTAGCAGGTACCAAGCGCAAGGAGTAGTTCGGTTTTTGCTGTAACGTTCACAAAACCAGGTGGAGTTCACAGTTACCCTCTCCACACCTTCAGCCTCCTCTTTCTGTAACGACCAACCCTGCTTCGAGCTGCGACAGGGGTGTAGCTGCGAGGCTGCGGAAAGAAAACCCAGCTGGGGAGGAGCGGCGTGGAGGTGACCCCCGCAGCCTGATTTTTAGGGCCAGCGACCCGGGAGCGTTAGAAGGCCATCACACACAGCTGCCGTTAATTCCAGCACGCAGCCAAGCCACCGCACGACACTCCACTCGCGGTTCACGCGGAGGCAAACCCTGGTAGGAAACACGCGGGGGTTACAGCAGCGGGGTCCAGCACACCTGCAAAAGCTAGGCTGCGATTTTACTGGCGTGAACACCACTGCAAACAAGGCAGCCTCTGTCCTACAGCACTTCAACCACTTCAACGCCGCAGGCTGCAGCGCGGGCAGCCAACACCGCGCTGCTGCAGCTGTACCTGACCGCTTCTGCAACGGTTCTGGCGGCTTTGGCTTGGCAACAGGAACCTGAGCCACCTCTACCTTCTCCTCCTCCTCCTCTTCCTCCTCTGCAATGGGTTTCATTTCAAAATTTTCAAGCGTGTGCTTGGCTAGAAAGAGTTTTGCATGCATTAGTAAAGCGGCTGGAGACCGGCGCGGACACACGACAGGAGACAGGGAGCGGAGGTTCCTCGCCAAGACAGCATCTGAGAACAGGAACGAGTTTCTAAACCCGGTTGATTCGTAATAATTCTGCACAGTGCAACTGTCTGTCAGTCCTTCTAGCACTGCCAGTCCCACCAGTGGATGAGGTGAGAGTTAAAAGCAATGTGAACACGCTTTGTGCGCTTCCTTTCTAGGCAGGGACAGAGCTGAGCTATGGGGGGACATGAAAAGTGGTCTCGAGCACCTCGCTCGCTCCCAGCTCTCAAATCTGAAAGTTAAGAACATGCAGCGCTGTCCTGGGGTCTTAAATCCCAACCTTCCATCTTCTGCTTTTACAGCAACGGGCTTTCACTGCCAGGCTATGCTGACCAGTAGGAATAGAGAGGGAGATGGAGGTAGAGGAGTCAGCCACGTCGCTCGAGGAAACCTTGATCTAGATTTCAGACCAGGAAAGCAGCGATGTCAAAAGCACACTGTGAAATCCTCAAGGCAGAAGGGAAGCAGAAAAGCACACAATGCATTTATGAATTATCTCCAGTCCCAACACACCACAGGCATTCCCTTTTTAAATGAGGAAGACAGTAAATACGTGACACCACTACTGCTACGATACGCTCATTAATATTCAAATATACTGTTGTACCTACACACCGCTGTTTAGAGGGCATTAATATTTATTAGTAATATCTGTCTTAAGAGAAATCTAGGCTCCAGGTAGCAAAATGGAAGGCGTTTCTCAAACCACCAACAGAAACCAAAACAGGCTTAAAAATTGCAAGCAGTTCCCGGGATGAAGTCTTTCAGAAGCTTTACAAGAAGTTTCAGGATCACAGGTAAAGAACTTTTAGTTTTCTAATCCACATTTATAAAGCCACCAAAATTTAATAAGGAGACAGGTCTTAAGTGCCAGTACATCCTAAATATTCCCCCACCTCCCCAAATTGATGTCTAGCCAGGTGCAAGGCAGAAATTTAACAAGTCTCCAGACTCCCAGAGCTGCCCATCCTCTGACTGCGAAACTCTTCTTGCAAAGAAACGAAAAAGAAAGCCGCCAGGTTTGGTGAAACTTTTCAGAGTTGTCAGGAACAAGCATGTAAAGGCGTCTCAGTGGGGAAAGGATAGGAAAGGCGCTGCAGAGAGTTGTAGCCACCACCGCTATACCTGGCTTCTCTCGGAACTGATCCGCGGGTTTTGGTTCGGGAACCTCAACCACCACCACCTCCTCCTGCTTCTCTTCCTCTACGGCTCTGAACTCAACTTTTTGAGTCGCACGTTTAGCTGAAGAAATGGCGCACATGTTAACAACTGCCCACACAGCAGATGGAGAAAGGCTGCAGACTTCAACCGGGACAGAAGCGTTACATTCACAGGCTGCTCTTGCCATGCTCTGACATTCAGGTACGGGGTTGCAGCCCCGGGTCCTGATTTTACAAGCACCCCTTGACCCAGCTCACGGGCAACCAACGCACGCACTCCCCCTTTCACACCTCACCTCCCCTGTCTGCTGCTACCAGGCTCGTTTAGAAATGCCCACCTAATCGATGTGCCACCAACTCCAGTATTAGCATCCCTTTAACAGCCACCAACAGTTTCAAACAGTAGTGGCAAAACTCTCCCCCTCCAGGAAAACAATGTCATTTAAGAAGCTACATTAAACAAGCTTCCTAGTATAGGATAATTCCTGACTTGCTAAGAGGAAAACGTGCTGAGGTTGAACGAGGAAACACCAGAACTTTGCAATAAGCCTTCAACACCCACCTACATCCGTGCATCTTTTTGGTCAGCCAGTTCTTGGTGGTGCTACTATGTGGTTTATTTTTATATCCAGGTATTAAAGTGAAAAGTTACGCTTTTTTTTCTTTTTTTTTTTAAATAAAGAAGGGAGTCTAGTGGTATTTAAGGAGCACTTAAAAGTTTTCAAAGCAGTCAAAACTCTAAATCCACTAAGTCACCTTTCACCTCTCATCAAAGCAAGAGTCAGACACACAGCAAGTGAACAGCATCGTGCTGGATCCAGCCCCGACGCTGCCAGAAAGCGACGAAGCGCCAGGCACCAACCTCCGTCGAGGCTCCTGGAGGCCCGCTTGCTCGCTGTCCTCTCAAACTGGGGCGCAGGTCTGTCGATCATGGCGCTCGCCTGCCTGGTCTGCGCCTGCGTCCGGCCACTGTAGCGGAACTTGGAGCCCAGCGCCAGGAACCTGCTCTTGGGGATGGCCTCGGTGGAAGTCAGCCTGAAAACCACAGACGCACGTTTTAAAAGCATGCCTCCAGATCTGGGAAGCAGCACGTAAAGGGAAATTAAAACACATTTGTGTTGTTTTAATTTTAAAGCAGTCTCTGCATATGCTCAATTAACGAAGCAACACGTACTAACAATAAACACCGCGTCTACATAAGACAGAAGACCTCATGTGGAAGCTGCCTAGAAATTTCCTGCAAACAATTTCCCTGCAATCATTTCACTCCAGTTGTTGCTGAACCCAAAGAACACTGAACGAGTGTTCACTTTCAGCTGCTCCCCTACAGCGTTGGTTAAGTCAACACTGACAAAGACAAGCCTGCTGTTTAGAAAACTCACCTGAAAAACGTGTGATGCTCAACACAAACTTTCCACAGCTTCTTTGCTGCCCGGTAACTCGGTAGCTTGAATCCAATTGTACTTTCGTACTGTTCTTGCTGCAGGAAACACAAGTTATTTAGGTTTAGCAAGAAGTAAATGTGGCAAGAAGCCCCGTCCCCAGCCCACTGACCGGCCCTGACTGCAGCTGTTAACCAAGAGCGCTGCGCTGGATGTGTATTTGCTTCCTTGTTGTTGTTGTTTTTAAGTGAAAGGGAGACAGAAAGCCTTTGAATTGCCATGTTTCCAAAAAAGGAGGAAGTCCTCCTATCAGTTTCAGCTGGGAACTGCTTTCAGCCTGGTTGTGGGAATACCAAGCTGTGCCAGGAGGTGGTGCTGGATAACACCTTAAAGCTGCCACCGTTTCTTTTAGCGCTTCAGCAAGGTCGCTGCACTCTACTTGAGCTGAACTTACGACCAAGTCAAGATCAGAAACGCAGGAGAGTGTAAAATGCCCACTCAGCAGAAAGCTTGCTACCTTCCATTTTTTTCAGTTGGTGATAATCACAGGGTAGTTGAACAAAACAACCCAAGGAAGTCACAACGTACCTCCCCTGGCCGAATCTTAATAAAGAAGCTGCTGCGTTTGTAGGAAATCTTCAGGACTTTGGGCCAAGGAAAGCGGTTGATTCTCAGCTTATCTTTGTAAACAAGAAGGCCACTGGAACAGACTCCCAGAGTGATATCCACCCCTTCCAAGTCCTGAGAAAGCAAATGAAGATTTAAGTGCAGACCGGTGTTAGGGTTACAAGTTTCAGGTCAATGTTTGTCCACCAAATTACTCCTTTTGTCTTCCCGGAGGTTCTAATTCATCCCCCCACCTCCCAAACTTCCATTTTTAGCTCCTTATGCAGCCGGGGCTGCTTTTGCTTCACATTTCTTCTTGCAGTCTCCTCCCTTCTGCGATGCTGTTTGCTCAAGGGGCTGTGCCCAGAGCCTACCCTGCACGTCCCTGAGAGCAGCAGCTCACCTCACAGGGAGCGGCTCACCTTGCCGGCTCCTCAGAGCACCGACCCGTGTACCTCAGCAGCTTTGTAAAGCTTCCTGTAATATTTAAATAATGAGCAATCAGGAAGAATCACTTCTCTTACAATGCTTGCAACAATGCTTGGAGCATTTCTTTTGTGTGCCTATGCTTTTGTAACAGCAGTCAAGCTTACTTCCTATATCCTTCAAAGGAGGTTTCCTGAAATGGGTGAGCTTGCTCCCAGCAAGGGAAGAACAGTCAATTTACAGCATCTACAGTTGGGGCACACACGCTGATTCTTACCTTGGCTTGGTGAAGGTCGACTCCGTACATGGACAGCTTTTTTGCATTCTCAAGAAATTCCAGGTCTGCTTGGGCCGGAGTCATGGATCTGGGGAAAGAGAGGAAGGGCTTGGTGTTCTCATGAATGGAGAGTTAAGAGGGGACACATCAGACTTCACAGAACCATTTACTTGTTAGATCTTTTGCTTTGAACACAAACAAATCTGAGCCCAGATGATTAATTATTAAGTTACTCAGAATGCACAAATTTGCGCTTTGAGACATCCTCGTGAACAGATGCACCGTATTTCTGCGGAGCACTACAGACACCAGACTTGAAAGCAAGCTCTGTGGCGAGGAAGTGCAGGGTACAAATCTTGATGCTGTGGAAGAAACACCAATTAAGCTGAAGGCAAAGGGTGACACGTACTGTGCACCTAGAAGTACCGCCTTGAGACCTTCCCAAACCCAGCTATTGTTCTCCAACCGAAAGGCAAGGACAGCTGAAATCACTTAGCAGAGATTCCTGCTGGGGCAGACTAGATGAATGAGCCGTTTTCTGGGAACAGATGGCGCCCTGTCTGCAGGAGAGGCAACACATCAGAACTTCCCTTAAGAGAAACATCCTGATAATGGAGGCTATTATCGGTGTTATTGAAGCGCCCTTGTTAGTAAGTTGCTGTTGTGCAAGGTGCCTCCAACAGCTCTGCTGGGGGAGTATTCAGTTGCATACATTTCATTTTGTTCACGGCTTTGATGTCTTTCTTACTGAACACCCGCATACATCTCGTGTGCGATGTAAATAGAGGTATTTAGTGGTGCTGGACAATGAGCACAGTGAGGACAATCCCCTGTGCAGGACCTGGGAGCGGTGGCCATCTCCAGCACACGCTTTGTGCTTTGCAAATAAAGCAGCAAGAGACAGAGCAGAGCTCAGCAGGTAAGTTTTCCACTGGAAACCCTCCGTTTAACGTTCAAATATGGATGGGAAATGAAACGGGGACAGATTATAACCTTCCTCCTGCACACGCTAGTTCATTAAATAAATCTACATCCCATACTGTGAAGCAGCCGTGTAATGCAGCCATGAATAATTCAGCAATGCGATCTGCCACTTCCAGGACAGCTGACGGCCTTTGACTTCAAGTCATGAAGCCTGTCAGTGGCCCAGTACTTACTTTCCCTCATTTCCTCTCCTCTCAGTGCAAATGGAGGGGAATCAATTTAGAGTATCGATTTGCGGGGTTGAGTGAGGTGTTAATTGTAGCTTTGGTAACAGCCAGGGCCGGCCAGCCACCCTCTGGTGCTGCACTTAGGTTATTAGTTTCCATGTGCCTACGAGAAGGTCTCAGCTCTGCTCTGCTCTCGTTATTAGTGTCACAGCCAGCAGCTTTCGGCAGGTCAAGGGGCTCCGCAAGGCCTCAGTATCTGGGAGTGGTTTTATGGGCTTCTTTCCCCCAAAGCCCAAATGTACTGATCTCAGCTGTGAACTCTGAACTGCGCAGAAGCTGCTTGCTGGCCACGGATGCTCTCCATGTCACTAAGCACAGCGCTCTGAGGAGCTTCTGCCATCAAAGCATTCAAGAACATCTAGAAAAAGAAGCTCAAAAGAAGATGAGGAAGAGGTTCTGCTGTTATGACTCTCAAATCTCATATCAGAAGGACTCCCAGAAGTCTTCTAACCTCACCAGAACAAGACACATGTGCCCAGATCACTGCTGCACTCCGGAACACGAGGAGGACAGCCTAACTGCAGCTTTATACCTCGAGCATTATCTGCAATGCTTCCACATTATAACACGCTACTTAATAACGGGAGGCAGAAAACCCCAGACATGCTGCAGGCTACACAGAGGGACAGGATCTGTTCCAACCAGATTACAATCCAAAAATTACATAAATCCAAAAGCAGAAATACAGAAGGACAAAGAACGAGGTTAAAAGAAGCAAACTTTTCACATGAAGTAAAGCCCACTTTCATGGATATTGAGAAGAAGCGCCCCCTTGGGCACCTGTTAAAAAAAAGAACAAAACTAAACGAAAAGCCGTTTCTTCTTCAAGCAGGAAGAAAGAATTCCATATACCGGAAAGATTATGTTATAACTTTAAAATATTAGGTCTTTTTAGATGAGCTGATTTTCTCAGTAGCTGAAAATTCACACCTTACTGTTAAAGCTTCTGTTGCTGCCATAAAAACTGGTGCAGCATGAAACCAAAGCCATACAGCAGAGGTGGGAAAAATACCAGGAAGCCCCATTATTCCACCTGCTGCCTTCATGCTGCCGTGCACAAACGAATTCTCCAGCCACTGTACCTTACCTGTACGTTTTATGAAGTTCCACAACCTTCTCTTCAAGCTCTTTAGTCTGGTTTGGGGCCAGTTTAAATTCACTGATATAATCTGCACTGTGTAGATCAGGGTCGTAGTCTCCCAACTCGGACTGGACTGTGTACGAGCCCAGCAGAGCCAAAGTGGCAAAGGAACAAGGCAGCCGCCCCGTAACGATGTCTTGTCGAAGCTGAAGACACAAGTAATACCTTTGGGGAATAAAAACAAGAAATGCTATTAATAGAGAACAAAGAGACCTTAAGAAACTTGTTCCCGAGCACTGAACATCATCTTTTTTTTTTATACTGCTGATGAATGAAGCATGATGTTTGTTTCTAACATGTATTTTTAATTACGGGGCAACATTCACACAGTCATTAGCATGGGGGACAGGAGGACTTAAGGTCACCTCCGCTCTGGAAAAGAAGCAGAGGACACTTGCTATCAGAAGAAATTATTTTAAAATAGAAGTGTACTTTTCTATCCAAATATACATGAGCCAGGATTATCAATGATGCTGCTTTATGCAGGTGGACTTCAGTGAAGAGAAGGAGCATCCTCACACACACGACCAGTAAAACCAAACAATAACCCCTCCTACCGGTTCCTCAAGACATTGATCATCTTGTTGAAGGATAAAATAACACTTCAGTATTAAGAATTTCAACTCAATCTTCCAGTCCCTGTGGTTTCCCAAAAGCGCTCACTGCTTTGCTCGGCGATCTCACTATCTGGTAGCACAATTAGCAGGGAACTCACCTCGTTATATCCTCTGTCAGTTGTGCGGGATCTGGTGGATAAAACTTGACATTGAAGGTGAAATCCCAGGGGCCTCCTGAAATTACAAAGCCAAGTTGGAGAAAAATAAGCCCACCAGAACAGCTTCGTGATTGCCAGCTATGAGATGATAATACTGATTTTCGATGCTCCTCACTCACACAGCTTGCTGCTGCATAAGCAGGCGGTGTAAGACCTGATTTCATTTACAAGAGCTAGGAAACACGCCCGAACAAACAAAGCAGGGCAGACAAGTACATGCGAAAGATGTCACAGCTTGTGGAAAAAGAAAGAAATTCATTGCTAAGAGGCTAACTTACTCAAGTATTTTTTCACTGATTAAAAAAAAAAGGGTTCACGAAGAGAGGTCGGACATGTGCCATAGGTTAATGAATTGGTACTTTATCACTTGACCCAGTTTTCAAATTTCTCGTAAGGAACAGATGTGCTAATCCACTCCACAGCCTAATGCGCTGTGGTCGTGTGGTTGGACCACAGCTGAACCTCAGCACAATGCAAGCATCAGTCTCTGGAAGAAACAGTGAGCGCTGCGACAGGAAGAGCTTGACAAGTCGAGACCGAAATACTCCGATAAAGCTTGCTGCAAACCTCCTACAGCAACGCTGCACACGTTAAATGGAGCGAGGGCTCCCTTAACTAGAGCTACGATAGACATTGTCTGCGGCATGGTTAGCCTCTGTCTAGCTAAACAACACACTGCACGACTTACTCGTGTACGCTGTCATGCACACCTAAAGTGCAGCACACAGCAACCACAGAAGTGCAGCTTTGGGGCTAATATTTAATAGTGTGCGTGTAAATTGCATGCTGGTGTAGGAACAGCCAGAGGAGAACTGCTTGGCTATGGTGGGAATGCCCCTGCCTCCTCTTTTAAGCAGGACAGTAAAGCTACCAATTTTTTTTAATCTTTCTTAACAGTTAATCCTTAACTCTTTCTGAAGAGTTCAAGCCAAGGCTCCCTCTCTTCCTCGAAAAGAATCATCATGCTTAGCCACAGAAAATCGTCCTGACAGACCCGTTAAGCACTCCAGAACTAATTTTCAGTTGCAGCTCTCCCCTGCTGTGCCCTTTAGCAGTGTAGTTCAAAATATTTATTTCAGAAGACAGGAGATCCGCGCTGCTAACTTGCTAGGAGATTGATCAAAATCGCCACCGCACCATTCACGGATTTATTTCTTAGGGCAACACCGCAAATGGCATTGAACACAAGGCACCTTGCCTGCATTACAGAGTTCAAAACAAGTTATTTCAAGAGGACAGCTTAGGTAGCAGAATTTCCCTGTGTATTGCAAGGGAGACACGGAGCCTGGCTCCCTGTACACGTACACCAACACGGCTTCTTCAGGTAAACTCCAGTGACGTGTCACTCAAAGCATCTCACGGGGACGGGTCGTACAGCAGGTTGTTTGTTACCCATATTCGCTGAATTTTACCTGCACTGCAAGGCAGGAGCAGCTCATGCCCTTTACACACATCCTGTTATTGACTCAAAGAGAAGCTGATAAAAGCAGGAGCTTTTCCTACTCCACAGCCCTGCAGCACTTCCACCCCCCCACCTCGGGCAGTGCTGATACGCCTCGTCCTTCGCCCCCACCGCGCACAGAGAGCAGTGTTTGACTCATGAGGCTGTCAGACCTTAGGCTTGTTCCTGAAAAAAAAGCCTCTAGAGTTTATTTAACTTTGACACTGCCCTCGTCTTGAACTAACTCAGTCCTAGCAGAACTTAAAATACTCCAGAGAGCATCTGGCATTTGTCCTGATACTACTCAAGTCCTCTGTTTATCATTCCAGTACCCCGATTTGGGCTCCAAAACAGCCTCGGAGTGCACAAAACCTTGCATGCAGCTTTGCTCAGGCTCTCCCCAGCTCCTTTTGGCTCTAAATGGTGCCCTCACATCTGCTTTCCCATCCCATTTCAGCGCTGCATGGCAGTGAGGACAGCGTGGCTTTGCACAGGACGAACACATCCCTGACTACATTTTTGCAAGGAAATGACACTTTTCCTTAATTCTAGAGCATCACCAAGCACCGGAGAAAAAGAGAAAGGAAGCACGGACTGCTTGAACTTGAGCTGATCCCTGCCCGACACCCCGACTTGAACTCTCACCGATCCCTGGGCACTCAGGACTGTGCCCAGAACCACACTCACTCGGGGAAGGGAGAGAAGCCACGCACCCACATGGTTACTTACCATGAACCTGTTTTTTTATTTCTTTGGCAGGATCCAGCCATGTCTGTAAGAGGATAAAAACATTCACAGTTTAACAGACGTTACAGAAACACCACAGCAAACTGCAACTCGCTAAAAATACAGCAAGGCGACAACGTTTGACATGAACGCAGCCATGGCAACTGAAGATATACAGCATTTTCTGAAACTTTTACTCCACTCTGCGGTCCCTGTGCGTATTTCTGATCCTTCACTTACAATGTACTCACAGGAGAGGAACAAGGAACAGGAGTCCAGTTTGAAGCTGTCCTCTCCATCGAGGTGACCCTATTAATTCAGAGGCTCAGCACAGGCAGCTGATGAGCATCCCACACCACACGGATGCTCTTTACAGAGAAGGATTTAAGTGAAGGAATTTATGGCGGCTCCTAACAACAAAGCAACAGCATCCAAGGGAACTCTGCCCAGCACATTCTGCCCTGTCAGATCCTACTTTTACTAACATTGCAGCATAAAAGGCAGCAAGCACATACCAGCAGGCATGGTCTCAGCCAAGAGGGGCACTTGTGCAACACATTTTTTCTCAAAGACCTTTAAAACCAGACGGATTGGACATACTCATTCATTTTAGGCACCCTATCCGCATACCTCCCCTACCGAGAACAAAGGTCACCAAGACTTTCCATTATTAGCTACGTTCTTTAACAACCTAATTGCTGAAACAGGAGTGAAAACATCCAGTAGCTGGGGAGCGTGACATAAACTTAGTCTCTTTTAAGTATGACTCAAGTTTCTAGTAATTATCTCAGCTACAAATTGAGAAGTACATCCTTTTTTTCCCCCCTCTGTGATTTGGGGTTTTGTGGGATGCCGGTGCAACATAAGCCCCAGGAAACCACTCCTGTTTTAGCCAGCACGGTCAGAGCCAACTCCTGGCACGCCGAGGCTGAGCCTGTCCTTTGCAGAGGCCACAGTCTGCCCCCCGGAGGGGCTGGCATGATGCTCTCAGCCCCCTGGAGAGGCTACAGGCAAGCACCATGGTCATTTTTGTGAGGTCGGAAGAGGATTTGGACATCCAGGTCTCCTGAGGTGAAAGAACTGACTCACTGAATCCTCCCAGATAATCTTTCCTGACTATAAGGAAATTCAGCTTGATGGCAGGGAGACAGCGATACTTAGACGTTATCTTGTCTTTTTATGTGCTCGGTCCTCTACCCTACCAAACCAGCGATAGGAAATCCATCGGGAAGGCAGACGTGTCGGTCCCGCTTGCTTTCCAGTCACAGCCACTGTTTTTAAGCAGAGCATCTCGATGCACATACCGGTACCACGACTGCTTCAGTGCCAAGCAGCTGCTCCTTCCACTTTCACCCTCTGTAATTCCTGCTTGGATTGCCTGTCCGCAGGAAGGTTTATTGCCTGAGTAAGGGAAAACCTGCACACAACCTCTCCCTGCCCATGAACATAGACGTGCGTCTCCCTGCCTGCTCAGCGCAGCTGCAGGAGCTCCTCTGTTGACTTCCTATCACGACCATTTCTACCGGCCACTCAGTAATTCTGTGTCACGGTTTTGAAGTTACAGAGAGAGATGGAGCTTGAGGTTTTCAAGTTCAATGACGTGTAACCAGAAAGATAAAAAAGAAAACAACAACAGAAAACCCCACAGCGTTTTCCCCCATCACAACAAAACAGCCTCCAGGCGAGCAGCTCACTCTGCACTGGAGCTAACCCCATGCACAGCCCTTTTCCTTCCTCCCCTCCCGGCTCTGACACACAAACCTGACAGAACTATCTGTTTGCAGCCCCTACGGTTAAAAAGCTGCACAGCCTCTCAGCTCACGTCAAGCGGGGGTGAAGGAAGTGCACGTGTCTGCCTTCAGAAGAATCGCAGCGCTCCTGCAAGCGATCGGAGCAAGCGGTCGGCGGCACGCAGCTCTAGGAGATGTGGCAGCTCGCTGCCCCCAGCACAAACGGGAACAAATCGAGCCGTGTTTGGCCTGGATTAAAAATCCATACTTTCAATTACTGAGCCTTTTAACGACTAATATATATTGCAGCCGCTGTAAGCTTGCCCATAAGCAAAGCTATAGGTGAACAGTCAGAGCGTGGACCAATGTGGCTGGTCTAGAGATGGAGGTGGCCCCTTGTTTTCAATTTCGCACACTTTTGGCTGGCTTCATTAAACAGAGCTTGAGTAATTGCTCGAGTTAAAGCATAACCAGGGGTTTAAAAGATAAGGCAATGCTCAGGTCTAACCAAACAAAGCCCTTAAACTAAAACCATATGAGTAAGAGTTCTGGTATGAAACGCCGCACGCGTTCTGCTTTTGCAGGGCAAAGCCTCGGTTCAGAACCAAACCCTACAAACGCTGACACCAGTGCCGGGGCAGGCAGCTGGCACTCAGCACCCCTCCTGCCATGCTCTCCCTTTTCAAGGGCAAAACAGTTGTAGGAAAGGGAAGTACACTTTGCTGCTGAAACTCATCGCTGTCCTTACACATTCGTGTCTTCCAACTGAGAATCCTCTATACAAAACAAAACAGATAAAAAAGAACAACCCAAGCCCCAAATCTCAGCCCAGAAGTCCTCCGAGTGCCTGCCTTTGGCTGGCACGCAGGCAGCAGAAGCTGAATCCATGCTGGGAGCCAGCAGTTGCTGCGAGCTCACTCGCTGCACATTTCAAGCCTCGATTCACTCCCACTCCCCTGCCTGCGTTCCCATTACAAAGGTGCTAAAGCTACCAGTGCAGTGCACTATTACCGCCCGGAGAATCCCCCGAACCAGTCGTTATTAAGAATGGCAACATTTGCTGGCGCTGTACCGGAGGAGGAGGCCACCCAGGGTAAAATAAATCCAGCATGAATTCATCCAACTCCCGGATTTGTTACTGAAGCAGGAGGCAGGCAGTCGCAAGTCAGAGAAGGAAGAGAAAGCAAACCCAAAGCCTCTTTGGGGACCACACTCCAAGTCTGCACAGGCTTTAAACGAACACCTAAGGCAGGTGCAATGACTGCTCCATGCCCAAAGCGCCGCAGCTTTACTGCTGCTGCCTGCTCAGCCACATGCCTTCAGGGAACACAGGCTCCAGGGCTGAAGTCCCCCTGCAGCGTGTCAACATTTAGGTCCACCTTCTGCCATCTAAGCAGTGCTAACCCATTCTTAAAGTCCTCTTAGTCCTTTCTTGGGGAGGGGATCAGAGTTTTTTGAAGAAGAGCATCAGCAGCTTATGCACCGCCTCGTCCATGGAGCCGTGCACAGAAACGAATCCACCCAGATGCAGAAAACCATAAACCAACTTCTTACCCTGGAGGTCGGCGTGTCCCATATGGCCAAACCAAAGTAGTCTTCTTCCAGGAGATTGAGGTGGTCACAGACTTTCTTGAGTAAATCCTGCCCCTTGGCATGTTTCTGCAAATAGACAAAAAACATTTAATAGCATAGGCTGCTTTTTGCCTGCTAAAAGGGAACATAAAACCACACTGGATGCTACCAAGAAGGGGAAAAAGTCCTGATTAGCTCAAAATCCCATCTCCTGGCTGCTTCTGGCTGCTCTTTCCTATAAGGCATTCTTCCTTACAAAATCCAAACGGAGAGGCAATGAGATCTGCAGGTCTCCCTGCTCCCACCAGCTCCACGTCCAAAGCCCCCCCAGAGCCGTGCTTCTCCAAAATCCCACTGAACAGAGGATTTGTGTGGTTTTCCCCTCCCAAAGCACATCTACGGCACTGGCAGCTCCCAGCCCCAGGCTCTCAGACACTCAGGCGCTGATCAAATGATGATGAGTGTGAGGGACGAAGCAGCTGCTTCACAAAAGAATCGGCAGCTCAGAACAAAAGACCCTCGCGTTTCCACCCTCTCCTCAACCCGAGCTGCTGCTGCAACCCAGCTTCCCCAGCTCTGCCTGCTTAGCACACAACTTCTTGCCTCCAGAAACACTCTTTGAACATTTCTCATCTCCTCTTTTTTTTCAAAATCCTGCGGAAGTGAAGTGAAGGAGCTGGCCCTAGGAGCAGATACCCTTTTAGTCCAAAGCATGAAGGAAAACGTCCCTGAGGCACAGAACTGTGGTAACCACAAGCAGCTCATTCTATTGGAGGCTTTGCTAAAAGGAAAGTGCAGTTCCAGTGATGCAAAATAAGCTTTACTAATGCATCGCCTGTGCAGGCAGCTCTCCTTTTAGCCGTATTTGCATGGCTGCTGATCAAAGCCCACGGCCGTGTTTTTCCTGTGGTCCTTCAGCTGTAAGGTTGCACACGCTGCAGCTCCCCCTTGACACGCTGCACGCGTGAGCCTGGGAGATTTCTTGGTGAACTGGCACTTAGAGACATGTAGGAATTAAAAGCCTATGGCTGTCAAGGGGAGAAAGGTTTGAAAGCACTCATTCTTTTCGAATAAAGGCGTTTGTGCTGGTCTTTGCCTACACCTTTGCAATTCCTTCCCAATTACATCTTCGTAAATTACTCCTCAAAATGCTACAGGGGGATTATATCGGCATTAAAGCCAAGGGTACTCGACAAGTCAAGAGCTTCTCGCTGCCACAGCAGCCCCTGCCCATCTGCTCCTCGGTGCCTCCCGGGATGCTCCAGACCCACAGCAGTGCACCAGGGACACCGCATGTGGTGGGACAGCACCCAGAACACGGCAGGGCTGGAGCAGTGCCGGAGAGGGGCTGCACCACGACAAACCAACCGGGGCTGCAGGGCTGAAAACTGCTGCTGCTGCACCAGCCTTTTGGAGAACAAGTTGCTTTTTGGGGGTCTGAGCCTGATATCCCCAGAAAACATCTCGGGATTTGGTAGCGCTCGGCGCCGATCCCGCACCACGACAATAGCCGCGCTGTTACACAAACTGCTGACCTACTTGCCGAGGATCACCCAAGGTAACCGCTTCCACAAGGAGCCCCACGCCCCGATACCCTCCCGCAGCCCGCAGAGCTAGCGGGATGGAGAAAAACAAGCTGGAAAGCAGGCTCGAGTGGTAAATACCGGATTATTAGTATTCTGGGCAACTGCTTCGATACTGAAATAGGGATTTCTGCGAGCTTTTTATTGCCCTGACAGCAAGACAGCCCTGCAAGAGAATGCACAAAATAAAGCAAAATAAAAGCTCTCAGATAAAGGGTTTTGCAGTGCTGTAAGCCAACATAATGATTTTAAATTGTTTACTGAAAATATATTCAACTCCAAGCTAAATGCAGCCTGTTTTTCTTTACATCCACCTGCAGGAGATATGTTAGCCAGCAGCCTGATGGGCAAAGGTACTCTGGGTGAACAGAAAGCACAAATCAACCCGAGAACACATTTTATTCAAATGAAAGGGGCGGAAAATATTTAGACAATCCCAACCTAACGCAATAAACTAAACTCTGGGATAAAAATGAGAGAGAAGATGAACAGTGCAGTAACTTTTTTAAAAAAAGCTTCCACCTTTACAAAGCAAAGTACCCTGCAAGTTCCAGAGCTATAAACAAAAAAGGCTCCTAGGCACACGGAGATTTTTACAACACACTAAATAAGTTATTATAGCTTACAGCAGGATTGTTCTGCAGTAAAGCCTGTCATGTAATTCACTGGCAGCAAATTAGACCCCTATTAAATAGTGTTTGTGGTGGTTTTCGAGGAGGAGAAGGCAGAGGGAAGAGAGAAGAAACAAACCCTGAATGTACTTACATCCACAGCACACTCAAAAATGGTGTCATCCAGCAAGACAACTTTGCAGTACATGTTTCTGTGTCTTTTTACAGCTCTCTGGGCAGCTTTCAAATCCTTGTCAGCTTTGGTCTCTGGAGTGTCCTGTTTGGGCTCCGGCTTGGTGCACTCCTCCTTCGCTTCTCCTCCTTCCTTGCCCTCGAGGTCTCTGCTGTCCGGCTCCTGGTCTTCCCTCCTCTCCTCCTGCGCAGGCTGAAAACCCCAGCACATCCAAGTTGCCAATTAGATGTGTCAAACAAAAAGCCATCAGATGAAACAAGCATCGCACCCCAGAATTAGTTATCTGGCCTAAATGCGTAACCCAGGACCTGGAGCAGCAGCTTGGGTGGGCAGGGTAACAAGTGCGCTGAGTGGTGGCAATTTTTAAAGCCCTTCAAGTCATTCTCAACTCTTCATTTAATAAAAGACGTAAAAAAAAAGAAAGGGCTGATTAGAGAAATTAGGACAGTTTAGATCATGCAAATCTTCATGGCCTTAATGACTGTGCCTTTTGGATTAGCAGGCATTTTCTGTCTTAGGCTAGGGACCTCGTGCTTCCACTGCTAGAAGAACCAGCAGCCACAGGGTGCCCCCCTGCTCCCACTGTCACCCAGGAAGATTTACTTTGCTCCAACACACAGTGCTCAGCGTGGTAACAGCTGCACACGGGATACTGGCACTGAGATTTCATGGCCCTCTGAGCTGACCGAACAGTTCTCAGCCACCAAAAGGGGAAGGCAGCCTTCACACCCCTGACAGCCTCTCCCTTTGCTCACTGAAGCACTTTATGAGCCAGCTGAATTCACTAAACTTGCAGAAAAGATGCAGTTTGGGGACAGAAGGAGGAAGGAAGCTTTTTTTTTTATTATTTTTTACTGCCATTTCAGCGGGTTAAATGAGTTCATAGCAAGCTTTGACAAGTGCTGGAAGTGGCTCAATGCAGCCGGAGCACGCAGCCGTGGCAGAGGAAGGGAGAGCAAAACCCTGTCTTTTCAGCCCGCGGTGAGCCGTTAATTCAGCCCATCGCATCTCATGAAATCACACCCAGGCACAACTGCACACAGCCAGCGCCGGCTCCAGTGTTTGAAACCTAAATAATGTCCACAAGCTGCTGACTTCTGTTCCAGCAGGGCCAGGATAATCGGGAGCAGAGAATCAGTCAAAGCTCGTAATGCCTGCTGGTCAGCATTTATCAAAGAGGCAGCACCTCGCAAATGCTTTCACGGCAGAAATATCTGCCGAGTGTCACAGTTCAAAAAGCCACTAACGTCAATCTAAAATAAGAACTAACAAAAACAAGTGCTTCGTCTGAAACAGGCGGTGCTTGCTGAAGGAAGGTGGTGGGGTTTCTCTCTGTGCACGCTCACTTGTGCATAGAACTAGCAAATCAAAGCTAAATAGAGAAAGAAATCATGCCTCTCCTCTTGAAGAGGCCCCTTCAGAGCCGAAATTGTCTGAAAATTTCCAGCTCCCCACCGTGTCCCAAATCTGACAGGTACAAAAGCACTAGCAAAGATCAGCCTGTATTTTTCAAAGACTCAGAAATTAGGGAATTAGGAAATTAACACGTTACCTACTATCTACAACTTTGCAATTTTAAGGCAGTGGATTTACAATGACTGCCTGCAGTTGACAACACTAACCTGTGAAGTATTTCTCAAGAAGTTAGTAAAAACCTAGAGTTTGCAGTTCAAATGTAAGACCCCACTGGAGAGCATTCAAAACCTTAGGGGCAGCAAAGGAAATAATGCAGATTTTACCATAAACTTGCTGTCACTCTGTGACTCCAACAATACACAGGTTGGCTGGGTTTTAGGAAATCCCCTTCTCACAAGAAGTAGCAGTCACCTCCTCTAGCTCCATGCAGCCACACTAGTGACGGCAGGGCTGCAGCTAATCAAGATGCCCACCAAGGAGTAAGAGAGGCCAGCCAAATCAATAACCAGCAGCCCCCAAATCAATAACCAGCGGCCCCCAAATCAATACCCAGCTGCTGCTTTGTGAATGTCTCACTGTGGGTGTCTCTGCCTCACTTTCTACCCGGCTTTAAAAACTTTAAATCTTGCATGAAAAACAACCCTGGCTTTAACAAGCAGAAATCAGAAAGCTACTAAGAGCTGGGCTCAGCACACGTGCTATGCAAAAATCCCTGTCTACATGATGCATAAGCAGAAAATATTTGTATTTGGCAGGCTCAGCAACAGCCCAGACTGAGCAGACGACCAAGTCCTGAAATGCCCCGCTTATACTCCTTGAAGCTCCGAAACCCTTCCCCGGGTTCACTGTCTCTTGCAATCCCCACCTCCCAACACTGACCTGCCTTCTGTACACACCAAGCACATCCAAATGAGAAACGGCTCTGTTGTGAATAACAAATTCAAATCCAAGTTCTCGGGGGAATTTCCATGCTCAGCAGGGTAAAGAGTCAGTACGGGGTACTTTAAGTTATGCTTTGAAGTGTTACTACATCTTCAGGAGCAGGAATTTTGCACTATGATCTGATACAGGAGCATGCTATGCTGCACAAGGAGATGACGAGCCCTTCCAGCATCTCATGGGATTTTCTAATCCAGTTTACTACCAGGGTATAAGATTTTTTTATGGTTTTGCCCAAAAAGATTCACAAGAACAGAAGGGAGCACACGACACCGAGCAGGGTGTTTTACCTGTGTTTCTGCGCTGCTTAAGGAATGGAGATCGAGCGACGGGTCAGTTTTCAGCTCAGGCTCGGGAGCTGCAATCGGGGCCTTCACCAGGATCTCTTCATCAGGGCTGGCTCCTAACCCCGCGTCTTTCTGGTCACCTCCGTCCTCTTTGGGCGCATCGGGGTCTTTGTCCTCTTCGGACACCTGAGACTTGGGCCTCCTGAGAAACGAGGAGAAGAGGCGGGAGAGGCCGCGGCCCTCGGCGGCACGGCGCTCCTTCTTGCCCGGCTCCTCCTGCGTATCGCCGCCGGCGGCCTTCTGCTTCTGCCCCTCGGCGGCCTGCTGTGCCCCTTCCTCCGGAGAGGCCTCTCCCTTGGGTGCTTCGGCAGCTCCTTCCTCCTCCTCCTTCGCTTGCTGCTGCTCCGAACTCTCAGCGTCTGCCGCTGGGCTCTTCTCTGTTGTCATGATGGCGCTGTGGGAGAGGCACCAAAGGTGTCAAACGGCAGCAGTACGGGAGCGGGCATAAAGCCAGTCAGATCACGCAGCACACAGACACACCATGCTCACCAGTCACATCACCCTGTCCTGCCGACCCTCTCCCCCTCCAGGTCCCTCACCACCTGTGGGAGCGGAGCAGGTGAGGACATGCACAAGACCCCACAATTTTCCTCCTACCAAGCCCTGCCAAAACCCCACACAGCCCGTAGGGGCTTGCAGGGTTACAGCAACCTTCTCCACAGCTGCAACAGGAAGGGAAAAGCCGCCGCTCGAGACAAATCCCACACAGCCAAGAAGAATCTTTATTAGGTCAAAAATCCCAGAATCATTAAGGCTGGAAAAGCCCTCCAAGGTCATCTGGTCCAACCGTCCCCCTACCACCAATGTCACCCACTGACCACGTCCCCAAGCACCACGTCCAACTTCTCCTTGAACACCCCCAGGGACGGTGACTCCACCACCTCCCTGGGCAACCCGTCCCAACGCCTGACCGCTCTTTCTGAGGAGAAATGTCTCCTCATTTCCAGCCTGAACCTCCCCTGGCACAACTCGAGGCCATTCCCTCTGGTCCATCCTTAAGAAGAGGCTGACCCTAGCTCCCCACAGCTTCCAGGCAGGTGCAGAGAGCAGTGAGCTCTGCCCTGAGCCTCCTCTTCTCCAGCCCAAACCCCCCCAGTTCCCTCAGCCGCTCCTCGCAGGACTTGTGCTCCAGGCCCTTCACCAGCTCTGCAGCCCTTCCCAAGCAACGTAAGCCGTTGCTCTCTTCTCAACAACCCTAAAACAGGCTGCAGAACCTCACAAGGAACCAAGAAGAGGGACACGAAACAGGGAAAAGGCTCGGCTCAGAACCGCTGCCCCGCTGCAGCTCCACTGGTCTACGTGGGACAGACCCAGCGAAGCCAAGAGGGCTTCGGGATTCACAAGACCTTTGTGCTGCACCATCAAGCTCTGAAAAATTTAAGATTAAAAGGCTTCCAAACAATCCCCATAATGGAGAACAGATTTCTTCAGAGGCCCCGTTGTTAAGCTGATGCAATGTTTATTTCAACTTTAGCCTGGGCTGTTGACACAAAAAGATGGAAATCACATGAGACGAGTATCTATTTAAGGTATAAAGAGGACCCAAAATAATCATGCTTTAGAGGGGATAGAACTAATCTTTGCGCGTTGCATCACATGTATCTGCAGCAATAAATTGCCACTGCTTACGCAGAGCAAATAGCATATAATCCAATCTGCCTCCCAATCCCCCGGCCCAGCCCTCCGCGCACAAACATTTGCTCAAAACACGCACTTAAGAAACATTTTGAGATGTCACCCTCCTACATAATTATTGCATCCGACAATTTTAAATTAATTCGTACTAATTGCCAAAATAACCGGAGTGCTTAGAAGACAAAAGCCTTCCCAACTTTCCGAAGCGCTCTTCCCCTGCGTTTAATGCAAAAGCTGAATACTGTTTCTAAAGCTGAGGTTTGTAAAGAAAGCAGCATTAGGGACCTGCTCTGGCTGTATTTCTCCAGACATGTAAATTCCCTGAGTTTAGCAGGGTTTCTTTTTTTGCAAGGAGGACCTTTGGAAAGCCTGCTGGGGCCCAAGAGGAGGCAGTGATGGATCTGTGCACCCAGCAGCGTGCTCTGGAGGTGCATCAGATTTGGGACAGGGGCTCTGAGCTCTCCGAAGCCCCTTCCCCTGGACCAGCCACACCAGACAGCTTTGGGGATGAGCCACGAGGCTCATTGTAGCCTTGTTTCCTGCAGCTTCCCTGCGCCAAACCCTAGCTTTCCCGGGAGAAAGGAGATTTTTTTCCAAGCCCAGAGAGGCGGAAGGCACTGAAGCAGCAGCTTCCCACATGCAACAAGAAAACGGCACGAGAGGAGCCAGCCTACACGTGGCCCCAGTCGAGCGCATCCACGTGCACCTGATGCACCAGGGATACTGCAAGGGAAAAGGTGCTGCCAAACCCCAGGCGTGCCACAGCTCTGAGCTGAATGAAGACACAGATCTGTGGAGAGCCACACTTCAGCGCTTCTCATACTCCAGAGCTTTGCACGGTGGAAAACAGGGCAGCGTGGTGTAGCGACAGCACGGGCAGGTAATTCTCCAAAATGCTGTGACGTTACGTCACCCTTCGCGGAAGTCTTGCAGGAGTTTGTTTTTGCAAGATTATCGCGGAACAGGCTCTCCGAGAAAGCCGTGAAATCCAAATCAAACGAAAAGCTACGGCAGACGCAGCATCCAGCCGGCTCCCACCGCCGCCCTCGGAGTGGCTGCGTCACGCCTGCTGCTCGCTGCCTGGGGAAGGCAAAGTCCTGCAGTGCCGGGCTGCCTTGTCCCCTGGGGGAAGCAGTGGAGACTAACCCAGAAACATCAGCGAGAAGGAAAAGCAATGTCATCCAAATCACACACGAGACATGAGGGCGTTCAGACCCTTGGCTCACACAGCCCTCAGTGCCGTAGGATACCTGGCGAGCGTGCTGCTCGCCGCCAGCTAAGCGATAGCCTGCGGAGTCGCACTGCCACCACAGCACCAGGAATTCAATTCACACCCTCAACAGCTCTCTGAAAACGACTGGGTAGATGTCACAAGGCAGTGCAAGGGGTAACAGACTACGTTTGTCACCCTGAGCCCATGGGACAACACACAACTTGCCATGGCCAACGGAGAGGGCAAAGCTCCCGCGGCACCAGCACGCATGGGTAGGGACTGCCACATCATGAGCCTGCGATAAACGGTGAGCTCCCTCGTGCACCAGCTGCCCAGACAGCCTGCTTTGTAGTTACTTCCCACCGTGTTTATTTTGAATAAATGCATTTGTAAGAATCGTTATCCAAACACACGCTCGAAGCGCGCTGCTCTCTTAAAAACAAAACGTCAAAATCCGGAGCGAAGGGAGGGGACCTGGAAGAGCAGGCCTCAGCAACTGCGGCAAACAGAAGGGACAGCCCACAAACAAACACTTCCTCTGGACGTAGTTTGCTCCCTTTAAATACTAACATTCCTGGAACAAGCCTGTTTACTTGCTTGGATTTCAAAGCAGCGACCGCAGCGCGTTGCGGACGGCGCTCATCCCGGTGCTGGAAGGTGGGACTCGCTGGGGACCAACAAACATGCCCACGTCTTTCCTCTGTCCCCCAGGAATCACGTCAGGGATCGGCTTCCTTCGGCCAAATCCCCTTCGCTGGGCTGGGGATGCGACGACGGGCACGTAGGAGCATTTCCCTTCCCAATAAACATTTCATGGCAGCAGCGAGCCGCCAGCACCAAGAACTCACCGGGTGCAGCTGAACGTCCTGCGGCACAACCCGAGTGCGCTGCCTGCCACTTCTCTCCCTTTGAAGCTTTATGTTCAGAAAGGTTTCTCGAGCTTTTGAGCAAAAGGAACAGACTTTGTAAGCAAGGCACATAACTGAGGGGCCGTGCCACTTAAGAAACCTGTTCCTTCAAAGCTAGGTTCCTGCTCTGCTGCTCTTCTGCTCGCTATTTGGACAAAGCATGCCCACTCAAGCCACAAGAAGGTTTTAAAAATACATTTTCTTCCATTGCTTTTTTGGGCAAGGGCGAGGGTTTGAAGCCAGACGGGCTGTAAATAGAGGGATGGTCACAAGTCTAACGGAGAGAAGGCGCTTAATGCTACGGAAATGAGCAAAGCTCAGCAAGACGAACACGCTGCCTTTGGAGATCTCTGAGTAAATATCTTCTCGCTTCAGAAAAGAGTTCAAGGACGCATTTGTATGTAAGCATTTTGATGTTTAAGAACATCCTCCTTCAGACAGGAAGTCTTCAGCAACAGGAAGCAATCTGAAGAAAACGTAATTAAAGGCACTGGGAGCAGGTTTTCCCAACCTCCTGTCCCCTGCACATCTTCTGCCCCCCAGACACCCTCTGACCTCCCCAGCCTCCCAGCTCACCTCCTTCTTTCTACCCAAGGCCCTGCGGCATCGCTGGAGGGAGCGCACGGTGCCTGTGCAAGCTTGCTTTCACCTGCAGAGTCACTTCTCGCCTTTAAATAAAATAAACTTGAGGCTTAAAGTGAGTAAACAGCCTAATTGCTCATCCTGTTTCTAATATCTGTGGTTTGAGCCCATCCTAGGCAGCGTTTGGGGAGCAGAGGATACCGGGGCTCAGTTCCTGCCCCACACCGTGCTCTTGCAGACGTCAGCAGAGCGAAGGGTCAGTCCCATCCACGGGCACGCTCGCTCGTACCTCTCCTTTCTTCCTCTTCCCCTCACCTCCAGCCCAGAAAAAGCAGAGCCAGCTTCTGCATTCGTCACGTAAGAGTTTGCTGCCTCCCGACGACCCGAAACTCGTGGGACTGCAAGTGTGGCCTCACGTGAGGCTGCAGCCAACAACCCAAGGCAGCGCACTTCGTTGGCATCTCTCGGGAGGAGAGCTCAAGCTCGAGCGGCTCAGCGAAACGGTAATGGTGAGATACACGTCGATCACCCTCCTTACCCGACGGTGCTCCGGCCTCCCGCATCTAGGCACAAAAATAAAGCCACGCTACGCCAACCAGGAGTAAAACCTAACTTACTCCTGCTCCCAAGCCCAGAAGAAAAGAGCTCCTGCCGTAACTGTGACCTAATCCTGGGTGGTTTTGTCTTTCAAAGAGAGAAGAAGGCCTGCCCCCGGGCACCCCCCTTTCTCAGAAGGCAAACGGTTTGGCAGCAGTGCTGCGCACCAGATAACCGTACCCGTGCTGCCCGAGCGCGTTGCCTCGACCTCCCTGCCCCCAAACCGTGCGGCTCCACCGAACGCTACTGCTCCGGCGAGAATTGGAGACGGTGATAAATTTTCAGCGAGAAATTTCTGCTAAAAATAGACTGAAAAAAAAAAATAAAATCCAAGGGTTGCAGCAACAGCAGGCTTTTCTGAAATGCGTTTTTTCCCATTTCACAACAGGTGGGACTGCACCGAAGGGTTCTGTGAGACACGGGGCTCAGGCTGAGCACGGGGACCCGGTGCACATGCAGCGAGGCACGCGCACGTACAAGGTGTTGCCAGGTGGGAGACGTGCACTGACACTGCAGTCACCTCAAGCAGCAGACGTGTTAAATCAACGTATCCTACAGATGACTGAGAAATCATCTCGGTATCATCAACAGCCATCTCAATCTCAACTGAGAGAATGCAGCAGAGGACTTGCTGTGCTTTTTTTTTCCCCAAACAAAATAAGAAATTCAGTTGCCTCCCAATGAACACCTCCGGAGATCTGAACCAGAACCTCCGAAGAGCTGCCGCTGAAGGCCATGGGACAAATAGGTCTGGCAAAGCCCAGCAGTAAAAAACCGTCCGCAAAATTTCTTTTATCACACTTGATTAGGAGAATAATTAGCGCGGGCACTGCACAGAACCGAGGCGCGTCAGCTCCTCGTGCCGATCCGCTGGGTGCTAACAAAAGGGACGCTGTGGCCCGGCCGGCCCCGCTCCCCCCCGAGCAGTAGGACGAGGTGCCGCGGGCTCCCCGGCTCCACAAGCAGGGGGAGAAGGCCCAGGCCCAACGCAGATGGTCCATTATAACCGCCCGGATTTAATTCGCACCAGCCCAGCCCTCGTAATCTAAAGCACGGCGGCAGCACCGTGCCCCTCTTTTCATCTTCTGGTGCTGTACAGCTTTCCTATTTAAATGAGGGCAAAAAATAGGAGCTTACCATCTGCTGGAAGCAAATCGCTTCTGTCAGGCTGAATAGCGGGCTTACCAAGTGACCTGACTAAACGGCGCGTTAGAGGAGCGCGTTACAAGGAGCAGAGCTGTAGATCCTCAAACACCCTCCGGGGTGCCACAGAGCTGGGCGTCACGCGGGATCCAGGGGTCTGGCTCATCAGCAAACCCCGGAATTTAAATGAAGACACGTGCTTGAGGTCAACGGCAACGGGTTTGGCAGGTGTTCAAACTGACCCGAACTTGGAACAATCGAA
This sequence comes from Oxyura jamaicensis, assembly GCF_011077185.1. Classification (NCBI taxonomy): domain Eukaryota; kingdom Metazoa; phylum Chordata; class Aves; order Anseriformes; family Anatidae; genus Oxyura; species Oxyura jamaicensis. The sequence goes on from NC_048915.1 coordinate 2,440,610, forward strand.
CCCAAAACAGAGGGACCTGGGAACAGGCACCGCGAGCATTGCTTCCCATCATGTGGGTTCAACTTTTGGGCCTCTCCCAGCCCTACACAGGAAGAACCGACCCCACTTTGCCTCGAACGCGAGGCACAAACCCCGCGCAGGAACAATTCTGCGAGCCGCCCAGCTGCGTCGAGCCCTACAAAGGAAGCTGCCAGCCCAGCTCGTGGAGGCCGCTGAGCTGAAACCCGGCTCTGCGGCTGCTGCCGGTATCTGCCCGGCCTCGGGGAGGAAGGGAGGGACCCGAGCACCCGTCCCCACCCAAGGCAGCTCCGGCACCCGCCGCCTGCACCCTGCCGATAGCGCCCAGGCTGCTGCGTCCCGCTGGGGGGGGGGGACCCAGCACGCACGGCGTGGGGTCGGCACCAAAAATCTCAGCAAAAAAAAGCACCGAGCTGTGATGGCAGCTGGGCTTAGGACGCCCCTGTTCCCACTTCCACCCCATCCCAGCCAGACTTTGCACCGGAGAAACGGCGCGGCAAACCCGAGGTGGCTCCACGCGTGGCAGCACCCTCCTCCTCCTCCTCCTCCTCCTCCTCCTCCAGCAGCACGATACTTCCTAAAGCACCAGTCAAACAGAGCTAAGCGATACATCTCAATCGAGCGAGTAGAAGGGGCTTTGGCATGCATTATTCATGAGGGCTTTTTTTTCTTTCCTTCTTTTTTTCCCCTGCCTGATCACAGATGTGTTTACTCACACCGTGCCTCATTTACACTCGAGGTTTAACATAGCAGGGCTCGTTTTCCTTCCTTACAGCTTCGAGCACGGGGTAAAAACGCTTTCCGCTTGTGTCGGTTTGCCTTTGGTTGTTTCCCAAGCGGGGCTATAATTGGAAGCCGAGAGGGACCCGCACGCTGCTGCTCTGACACAGCCCCACAGTGCCTGCTGTGCGCCTGCCTGCAGGCACCGAGCACCAGGGGCACGACGGATGCGGCCCCAGCTCGTGCACGCCGGGGGCCATCAGGGACAGCCTGAGCTGGGGTCATCCTTCTGCAGCACGGTTCGTGTTCCTCCGAAGCCTCGCCCTCGTGGAACGCCCGAAATGTATTAAAAAGGAGAATAACTGGTCATGGTAAGGGTAAACAGAAGAAATGTCAAGTATGAAAGCAGGGCTGGCACGTCCTGAGTCACTCTGGGCTCGCCTCCTGCCCAGCCCCGGTAAAGCAACCCGAAAGCGTCCTCGGCACGGGCTTTGTGCCACTGCTGTTCCACGCCTGCCACGGGGCGTGAATGTAAGACCTCCTCCCTCGTAAAGCAGCCGCTGCTTCTCCTCCTTCCAACACTGCAAAGACACAAAACATTTGGTGCAGAGGCTGCTCCTTACCCCAGCGAGAGCCTGAGGTGCGAGGCATGTCCAGGCTTCGGAGAGCTCAGAGCCCCTGTCCAGGAGCCAGAAGCTGTCTGTAAAGCCTCGAGGCGTGGATTCGGTTTGATCAAGACAAATTCAGGTTGTCCCCTCTCCGAGAGCTGGAGATGGGTTTTGGGGCTGGGGGAGGCACGGGGACGCCCACCCACCCCGAGGCCACACCGCGGCGTTCGGGTTCAAGTTGGCACAAAGGAGACGTCGCCACCCAAACCTCCCCAATCCCCAAAATAAATATAAATGGAAAAAAAAAGTGCTCTGGAACGAGTCGGGCAATGGGCACCGAGGTGTTTCCATAGCACAAGGAAGAGCGAGAGCCCTCGAGGTGCCCGGAGCCTCCCCATCCCAAAGCCACAACCGGCCCCTTCCACGCACAGCCGGAGCCGCCTGAACCCCCCCGGGAACAGAACCCAACCGGGAGGGCGCGCAGAGCAGCGATTAACTGCATTCTCCCGTGCTCAAGAGCCAATTAGGCACAAATTAGCGCAGCCCAGTCCTGCCCCTCTCCCCAGAGCCTCTCCTTTCGGCACTCGGGGCTGCGGCAGACCCGTGCCGGAGCCTTGGCCCCGCAGCCGTCTTCGCCAGTGTTTGTTTGCGTTGTTGGTTTTTTTCTTCCAGCCGGCAGTGAAATCAGGCAGCTTTCGGTTTTAATCCCCTTAATTAGGGGGTGTGCGGCAGTTTTCATTCCTTAATTACATCCAGTGCCACAGCTGATGCAAGGCGTTTGCAAACAGCCGCTTCCAGCCTCTGAATCGGAGCCGGGTTCCCACGCGGCGCCGCCGGCAGCTCTCCAGGTGCTGTGCCCAGGCTCACGGGACGGAGGGACAACGTTTTGGGGTCTAACTCCGTTATTTCCGTGTGCTGCCTTTTGGTAGCCGGTCTACAGGTGCACGAGGGTGCTTTCGTCGCAGCTGCTCAGCTGCCAGGGATCCCTTTGATGCCCTGGGAGGACAAGTGCCCATTGAGCACTTTGTTACCCCGCTCCTGCTGCCGAACCCCAGATAATCCCACCGACACCTCCTGCCTGCCCCCGGGGCCATCAGGCCCTTATCCCACGGGGGTCCTGCCTTCGCTCCTGCTTTGAATTACTGCGCCCAACGCGTCCCCTGAGGCACTGACAGCCCCAGGGACATGGCAGCCGGGCTCCGGCAGGCAGCCTGTCCTACCAGCGCTGGGCAACGGCGCGCAGGATATGAAATATCACCTGGGGGAGAGGGGGCAGCACTGATTAAGGACACGCAGAGGAGGATAACGGGGTACCGCAGGTGGCTGCCACTGCTGGGGACCCCAGCGAGCATCCCCGCTCCCGTGCAAGGCGCCCGCTTTGCTCGCCTCTGGCACCGGTCCCCCAGCCCGCCGGCGATGTTTGCACGGAGGAAACGTGCCCCACGCAACCTCCTCGTTAAAATAAATCCTTGTGTTTGCAGCCAGCCGAGACCACTGCTGCTTTCCGGCCCAGCTACTCATCTTGGGTACGCATCTTGGTGTCCTAACGCCACTTCTTTGATAAGTTAGGTCCCCCCAACGATCCTCACCCTACTCAGAGTGTGCCCAACTGCACAGGCACACGCACCCAACAACGCAAATGCGGTATTAACAGCTGCCTGTGGCTTTTTTGGAGAAGCTCTGCTTGTTTTTCCCCTTTTCATATTTAAATCCCAGTTGTGCGATTGCCTCACGCCCGGCTGAAGCACTTCTGAGCCTGACACTTCTTCACCCAGCTGGGACCCACGGGCTCGTGGCAGGCTCAGACATGAGGCAAGCACCAAACCCCCCAGCAAATTAAGAACATCATCAGGATTTTGGACTCGCTGGTCTCGTCCAGAGGGAAGGCACCGAGCAGAGGAGGCTGAGCTGAGAGCCGCAGCTCAAATTGTGCTGGGGAAGGGCTGCGGGTGCCCCGCCAGCCAAGCGAGCTGCTGACGGCAGGAGCCGCACAACAATATCGCTGAAAGCCGCATTCAGGGAGCACAAGGGAACCAAATGCCACCCAAATCCTCTTTTCTGCAAGCTCCGTGGATAGCATTGTCAGGGCTAAAACCGCGCTCAGAAGACCCTTCAAACGTAGCCAGGGTGAAAAAGTGGAGAGAGCAAAAGGCGACCGTGAGCTCACCCGGCCGCCGCCAGGCAGCCGGCTCGTGCCAGCCGCCTTTTTGCTTTTAAACGCCTTCGGAAGCCTCCTCCTTTGCATTTCCGCGACGGCTTCGGGTTCTCTTTATAAGCCGCAGGAGCTGAAGGCGGGCGGTACCTGTTCCTCAGCAGCGGTTCCGCAAGACGAAAATAACGAAGAGGCAAACGAGGTCTGGGCGCCGGGGCACGTCCCCTCCTCCAGGAAGGGTGGCTTTGTAATACGAGTGAAAAGATGAGGCACACAGACGTGGAACCGAGCTCCCCTCGACGTGCCCGTGGCTTGTTTCGGAGCCGCGACTTCAGCACGTGCCCGCACAGCCCCGGCTCGTTCCCATCACTCACGCTAAGGAGATCGCAGAAACCGCTCTGACGGATTGAGGCTCCCCGATACGAATATCCCGTGACCTCGTTCCTGAGCGAGGGGGATTCCTAAAGGCACCTCCCCGGTGCTGTCCTGCAGGGGTGGCGGAGCCGGGCCCCGGGGCTGCACGTCACGGCATCGCTGCGCTCGCTGGCAGCTCGCACGGCGAGTGCCGGGCTGCGGGTACCAGCACCAGGCCAGGATTTACCATTTTTTACCTTTTCCCAGCTGTTTTACCTGCTGACATTCCCCTCCCGAGCCTGGTTGTTTCGTTTAACCTCCCGCTCTTAAGCTACCATCCAATTACTGCTCCCAATCAGCCAGCGCTCAACAGCCCGCGGTAATTACAGAGAGCGGTCGGTGGCACGGCTTCAAACGAGCCCGCATCAGGACAAATCCAAGGGGCTCGCGGGCCCCCAGCCCAAGCACGGAGCCCTCCTGGCCAGCCAGGACCGAGCCCGGGCTGCCAGCACGGACGGGCAGCAGCCGGGGCGCTCGGAGCTGGAGCGGGCTTGGGAAGGAGCCTGGGGACCGCGCGGCGCACGTCGGCGTCCCCAGCGCGAGGAGAGATTTTGCAACTCGCCTTGCTCAGACTTAACACCCACCCAGGCGTAAGACATTCTTCGGTAAGATCTTGAGAAAACGAAATATTTTCAAGGCAGATGCCAAGATTTCATACACTTTGCTCTCTTTTCCTGCAGCTCCACGGGCAGCCACCCACTGCGCAGCGCCGATGCCGCGCCGCCCGTGCCGAACAGCTGCAAGCCGCTGCCACAGCCACCTTCTCGTTTTTGTGTCGATAAATATTCCTGCAAAACGTTTGTTTCACTTTGCGTGGTGCTTTTTTTGCACTTTCAGTGCTAAATTGGCTCCCAACGACATCAGAGAACGTAAAGGGCTCCTCTCCGCGCTTCATTCCTGCTGCCGGCCCTCGTCCCACCCTCCTCAGAGACCGGCTTCTGGAGAAAGAAACGCATCCCCCCGCGGGCCCGGGTGGCACCAGGACCTGGGGACCCCCCCCGACCACCGGCAGGGAACGCCGGGGACTGGTCGGGTCCGTGCCCCGATCAAAGACACGTGGGAAGGCATTTGGGAGGGTTCAGCTGCGCACTCAGCGCAAGGCGTCCTTCTAACCCAGGATCTATCAAGAGTGTGCCCGCTAGCCTACAATTCACTGCTCGGAGCAGCGGAGACAGGTTTTCCTCTAAAAGCGAGCTCCAAATTACCAGCCTTACTTCCCAAAGCAGCACTGAAAGGGCTCCCAGACGCCGCGCCAGGAGGAGGCACGGCTGCAACGCCGCTCCGCGTCCTCTCCGCCCCAGCAGGACGCTCCCCGACCATTTACAGGTGCTTTTGGTGCAGGAAGGGCTCCCCGCCTACCCCCAGATGTTTTGCTCGTGGTGAAGCCGACGTGCTGCTGCAGTCACGGCCGATCAGCCTTCGGTTTCGCTCTAACCGACGGCCACTTGGTTTTTTTTTTTTGCTAGAGTCACAGGGTTCAGAAGGCCAAACCGTTCGCAAAGCGCCAACCTAGCGGTGGTTTTTAGCTGATTTAATTCGTCGTGCACCAAAGGGGCGCAGCTCCTCGCTTCCTTCCGTGCCCAAGCCAAAGCCCTGGGTAGAAGGGTTACAATCGCTGCCCGGGGCTGGCACTGAGCCCGAACCCTTACCCCCCAAGGTGCTGAACGAGACAGAAAACGCTTGGTCCGGGCCGCGGGTGGGGAGAAACGTCGGTCCTTGGGCGAGCAGGGGAGCAAAGCGCCCGGCAGCCCCCATCCACGTGGCCAAGGAGGGGATTTCAGCCAATTCCTGGGGAAGGGAAGGGAAGGGAAGGGAAGGGAAGGGAAGGGAAGGGAAGG